>NC_058032.1:6349402-6454402 GCF_019176455.1 Solea senegalensis
TTTTTGTCAAAATTTGGATCATATACTTTAGTATGACTTTTCTCTCAAAATATGAACCAAATACTAAAGTATGACTTTTTTGTCAAAATTTAGACTACATACTAACGTATGACGTTTTTGTCAAAATTTCGACCACATACTAACCTATGACTTTTTTTTCAAAATTTGGACCAAATATTAAAGTATGACTTTTTGTCAAAATTTGGACGGCATACTAAAGTATGACTTTTTTGTCAAAATTTGGACCACATACTAACCTATGACTTTTTTGTCAAAATTTTTGACAACATACTAACCTATGACTTTTTTGTCACATTTTGGACGACATACTAAAGTATGACTTTTTTTCAAAATTTGGATGACATACTAACCAATGACTTTTTCGTCATATTTAGGACGACATACTAACCTATGCCTTTTTTTTTTAAATTTGGATGACATACTAACATACTTAGACATTTTGGTCAAATTTTGGACGACATACTAAACTATGACATTTTAATCTGAGACTTCTGTGGCGTGGTGGTGTAGTGGTTAGTAAGTCTTAACTATGTTACTTTTGCAAGAATGTGCTGGGTTCAAGCCCAGGTCTGGGATATTTTAGTGTAAAGTATATACACTGCTTGGCCCAAAAAAAAGTCGCCACCTAAAAAACTAACCTATTTGCTTAGTTAAATCCAGGTGGCGACTTTTTTTTGGTCAGGCAGTGTATGTCCCCATGCCTTAATAAAAATCAAGCGGAATAAACGCATAGAATAACAAGAGATGCTTGTGCTGCAATGCATTCTAGTGAGAACTCTAGGTTCTCACTAGAATGCATTGCAGCAGCAGGTACTAACTAAAAACCTGAGTGTGATCCTGTGGGTCCACTTTGATTCCTCCCTTACAAAACTCCCAACGTTACAAATAACACATACTACCTTTATGTCTCTTCAGCAGCTTGTTGATGATCTGCACCACTTCCCGGAACTCTTTCAGTTCCAGCTTGCACTGGCCAAGGTTGAGGGTCAGCGAAAGACGCACTTTCTCCAGCGAGTCCCAGTCGTCGCCCTGCTCATCCACCTGTCGAGTACACAGAAGAGGACAAGAGGACTGGATTGATGAGGGTTGGTGATGGATGGCAGAGGAAACGCTGAAAAGATGAAAGTGTGACAACAGAAAGAGAGCTGAAACTATAAAGGGCTGAAGAGGATTGGATGTTGACAGAGGGGAGGTAAGGAATGTAAGAACAGAAGGGGAAGACGGCGGTGTTTGACGAGACGACAGGGTTTATCGTGTGTGAAGGTGTGTGTGGGGGTAAGAGAACGAGGTGTGGCAGCGGAGAGCGAGTCGAAGAGAAAGAGGCACAGGTGAGTGCTGTCACAGTTACATCTCTGTGGATAGCTATTATTTTTAGTGCTCTCTCTCTCTTCTCTCTGACAGCAAACATACGGCGCTGGAGAAGCTCTAAGAAAACAAAAAAAAAAGATAATTATAGTGTACAAGCTTTTTAGACTACTTTTTGGCACATTCATGTATTCATCAGGCTGACGGTGGTTGCAATCATGGCGGAGCATCAGTCTTGGCATCCGTCATCACGACAGGATTTTATTCAACATGTCGTTTTGCAGAAAGCACTTGCATGACATTTACCTTGTTTTGAAGGAAGTCCACATATTCTATGGCCTCGGTGAACTTCCCGCAAGCCTCTTGAAAGTGTTTCTCCTTGATGAGGAAGTTTCCTTCCTTCTGCAGGAACATGATCAGCCGCAGCATCTGCTGCCAGTCCTTCCCCTCTGTTTTGGATAAGCTTGCTTTGTCTTTGCTCCCTGCTTCCTCACCCTGTGTCGGCTTGACCATGCTTTTTTCATCTCCACCCTCTTTACCTCTTTCTTCCTCACATTCATTTGTATTCTCTGTGGTCACACTTTCACTACGTCCTTGCATTCCTATATCTCCCCCCTCTGCTTCTTTACTCTGCCCCTCTTCCTCCTCCGTTTCATTTTTGCTCTCCTTTTTCTCCAGCATGTTCCAATACGTCTCCTTCTCCTCCCAGTACTTCTCCTTCATGCGCTCTGACAGGGCCTTCAGCTCTCTGCCGACAAGAGAAGCCAGGGTGACGTCGAGTCGGGCCACCATGTTGAAGTCTCTCCGAGCCTCCTTTTCATTCCACACTGCAGCATGTGCCTTGGCTCTCTTGTAGTAGCCCTTTACACAGTCTGAGGCACAGAAATGTGAATAAAAAAGCAAGCACATGTAAGAAAAAAGGCAGTCATTGATGTCATTTCACCTCAAAATATTCCATCATGTTCTGTCTGAGAACTAGACATTTACACAAGCTGCATCATTCCTTACATTGTGCAGCCAAAATTATGATTTTACGATTAATACGTCTTAGATGAGAAGCTTGAAAACGCTTTCATGTTAGTTCACCCCTGTAGAAAGAATCAGTTCACTGCCAAGAATATGTTGAAATGTGGACACACACACACACACATTGATGCTTCTGTTTTAGCAGATAAGGCTCTCACGCGCTTGGGTCAGACACTCAACTGATGGTGTCACTTTTCTGTTCCTCCTCCTCCTCGTTTCATTCCCCCGTTATGCTTAATCTCCATTCAAGTAACATTCAAATAGATTGCTTTGTCACCTCCAGCGAAAGCAGACGCACTGCAGCGAGCTACAGCGGTGGGTGCTTTTCTGAAGAACAGCTGACATTAAGGGATGAAACAGCAGCGTTGTGGCCGATTGGAACCGATACGGGCAACGTGATATTGATGACAAGAGTAACAAGAGCGGGGAGGGGGAAAGAGGAGAAATGGAGGCAAAGTGTGAAAATGAACTTGGGGACTAGAAGTGTGGCTGCAAAAAGAGGGGGGTTGGATCATTCATGTAGGACTTATGAAGAGAGCTGGAGCTTTGTAAGCTTGAATTGGGCCAGTGGAGCTCAAAAAAGTCCTGTCTGCCATTTCCTAAAAAAAACCCATTTCACTCTCATGCTCACTCACATGCAAATGTATACCCTTCCACCTTCACCCATACACTATCTCTCTCTCACACACATACACACACATTTGAAGTGAGGACCTTTATCACAACTAAATGCCTAACCCTAACCAGCCCAAAATGGCCTCACTTTCCCAAAATGTCCATACTTCATATGGTTTATACCATTTCTTTTGGTCCTCACAAAGCAACACACACATTCATGCGCTCCCTCTTCCTTCAACACACACACACACACACACACACACACACAGATACACGCTCACAACAGTAAATATAAAAGTGGGAATTCACAGGGTGAGGGACAGGGAGCAAAATAAAGACTGCCACAGTGGATGCTGTCACTCTATGAGGGGCATAATTCATAAGGCTCTGAAGTGGAGACTGTGCCAGGCGTACAAGCTCCTCTAGGATTAGATGAGTAGCCACGGGTTTGACAGTACAATTCCCAGAGCTGCACCAACTGCAAAACCTGAAGTCATGTCAACTCCAGCCCCCTCAAAACACACACACACACTCACAGCTCATACACACAGACACCAGCCCTGGACACATGACTGGCCCCCCTGATCTTTAACTGTGATTATAGCCCTGTGTCTGTAGAGGCTGCTCTTTACACTCCAGTGAGCAGCTGTGCTCTCTCCTTCATCCATATATATGTATATGTATGTATATATATATATATATATATATACATACATACATATATATACACAAATAAATATATATATATATATATATACATGTATGTATACATATGTATGGCAAAAGGTTGAATTTTGCTTTGTGTCCATCACGGGGCGTTTTCAGAAAAACACTGCCACTGCAAATTAAAACATTACAGGTACTCTGCATTGACACCATCTCAAAGACTTGTTTTCAACATATAATGCTAGCGATCTTACACTTTTATAGCTGTGTAAAAGTGGAAATATATACAGTGGTTTCAACAAACCTGCAAACATTTTAAATAGCAAAGACACTTGTGCATACATACATTTTTACTTGGTTTGGCTAAAACAAAATGGCAAAGGCAAGAAGATGCTTTTGCTCTATATGAATCTAGGCGCACCGGAAACCCTCAAGGTTTTGCTATGTTAATATAGAGTGTTTGCTGGTTCAAAGCCCGGGGAGGAAAGTGAGTGAACATCCTGCACTTTTGAACTGACTGTGTGCACAGAGGACAAGCCCCAGTGGCTCCTGTGGTATCATGCTTAGTCTTATTTACCTGTAAAGTGATAAATAAATGTGTGTGTGTCAGTGTGGAAACTGTCAAGAATACACTTTACCTTTGTGTTTCTCCAGCAGTTCCGTGGTGTGCTCTATGACCTCATAATACTCCTCCAGCTCCAACATACACTGGCAGTAATTCAACTCCAGAGGGATGATCATTCGACCCAAGTTAATGTAGTCTATATCGCCCGGCATCTCCTATACAACACACACACACACATGCATAGACACACACACATGCACAGACGCACAAAGGAGAACAAGAACTCGATAAGTGCTGTTGTGTTGCTTGGCATTTTCCTACACACATTTTAATAATGTATGTGGATGCAGGAGTTTGAATATCTTCATGAGGATAACAGAGCTTTACTGTTTGCACTTAGACCGGCTTTCAGTCAGCGTGAAACATCAATCTTGTGAATATGTCTGAAGCTGCCAAAACTCACTCTTGTGCACAAAACACCCAGCATGCTCTCTCTCATCATCTCATACACAACTTGTTCCCCCCCCCACCAGTCCTTACACACTCCTCTCATCATAGACACAAATCTCTCTCTCTCTCTCTCTCTCTCTCGCTCTCTTCTTCCCACTCTATTGCCTTGTAATGAGGGACACAGTGAAGCAGAGCAAAACAGGAAAACAGGAATCTCCCAGTGGAAAAGAGTTGGCGCTTGCACGTCCCCATAAATTTCAAAACCTGGAAAAGAAAAAGTCAGACTTCACATAATGTGCCCTGCACCACCCTCTGCTCACTCTGGACTGGACTGTTTTTAGCAGCAGGACGGCCTCTTTGTACTTGCTGGCAGCCTCGCTGAATTGCCTCTGCTTGACCAGTGCATTGCCCCGCATGTGGAGAACTGGCACCGTCTGCAGCTTCTCATCTTTTTCCATCATCCATGACTCTCTGGGGTAGGACATGGGGTCTCCAACCTGGAAAAAGCCAGGGTAGGAGGAGAGCTTAACAAAAATAAACATGTCAAAAAGGGAGGGGGGGGAACTCTGCAGAGTTGAGTGGAAGTATGTCGACTGGTCCACTGCTATAGTTCAGAGATTTGACAGAACATTGGATTGACACAATATATAGATTATTACAAATTATAGACCCTGAATATGGGCTGCTGTTTGTAAAGTGGCTCCTGCTGAAAATAACTGCAACATTTTGTGACAATGTTTGAAAAAGTGATCACTTTTTTAGCACATTTACAACAAGATTTGTTCACTTAGAAATGTATTAAATAGTTAATCTAAATATTAAATGTTATACCTAAATGTTAAATGCTGAATCGAAATCGAATAAATCTAAATCTTAAATCTAAATGATAAATCTAAGTATAAATCTTTTGGGTGAAACTAAATATTTAGCAAATACGCAAATTCACTCTACCGGTAACCAGAAGTACCAAAATAAAAGCTCGAGGAGGTCAGGCTGTGTTTATAGAATCAAATAATTAAAAATTAAAAATTAAATTAAAACCAGCTTAGCGGGGGAATTAAACACTTGACCATATATTATCATGATAATAACGATCTAAAATGACAAAAACATGTTCGTTTTGGCTGAGCTGTCATGTTTGCTTTGATAAAGGTCAAATGAGGCACATCTGGAAATGCTTATGTACTCATACTAAGAATCTAGATATCCAGAGTTGTACTTATGTATTCTACCGTGACTGTAGTAGTTGTCAGCTCACACACAGAAAAGAGCAGTGAAAACTATCTGAGATGATGTTAATTCACTTCCACCAGTGCTGCGCTGCCTCCTGGTGAGTTTCAAACTCGTTGTAGATAATATATAATTTCAAAGCCCAATGTTTTTGGTGAGAGAGGGACTTGAGTTTTGTCATTTCTGTCAGAAGAGTTTACAAGAATGTGTGCAGAAGTGTCTCAGATGTGGAGGAGAGTTGGATGCATCGGGAGATTCTTTTTTAACTGTCAGCTAATGTTTACAGATGCTGAAACTGAAAGAAAGTCTGTTTATTATAAAATAGCAGCACAGCGGATTGGTTTGCAGAGTCCACTTCTTGTCTTATCAATGTCATATTTTTACCACTGGTGATTACCTGCAGCAGCTCCATGATGAATATGAGCGGTTGCGGCGTTCTCATGATCTCATCCAGCTCTGGGAAGCCAGTGGAGTGATAGTGGAACAGGTTTCCCATGCCACACATGTGCCTCTGGCCCTCCAGGGGGTCTTTCCCTTGAGCAATCAGCCTCATTCCCTTGGACACAATGGGATACAAGCCTGTGTGCTGCGAAATGAAAACATCAACATAAACAATGTGTCTGCAACACGACATAGAAGTACTTGATCATGCCAGCCCTCTGATGCCGCCAGCCAGTTCAATCAGTCCTACAAGAGGAACACAAGAAGTAGGGCTCCAAAAATTTCCCTTGCAAATGACATTTTTTTCTCCAGAGGGGGAAAAAAAACAACAACAACAGATTTTGCACAAAAAGTGGTTGAAATACTGAGCATTTAGGAGGCTGCATGAGGTTGATTCAAGAACATTAATGATCTGTTTTATCATTGGGACCTTTTTAATATCCAAATGTGTGTGTGTGTGTGTGTGGTGATGGGGGTTGAACTCACAGTGGCATCGCACCAGAACTCGGCCACCTCGCCAGTCCTCATGGAGGTCAGCAGAGACTCCCAGACTTCCATCTTAAACATCTTCCCCACAAAGATCTCCGCCGGCCGGCCGGCCAGACGGCTATCATCGATGACAGTGCGCTCGAAGTCGTCCAGCAGCGTCTGGAAGTGGAACACCAGCTTGGACGGGAGGAGCAAGCAGAGGGAGAGAAGCGAGGCTTAATGATTTGTGATTGTGTAAAATCACATAATAAATAGAATATCTTACTTTTTCAGTCAGTAAATGAATGAGAATGAACATCTATTCTTACATTTTCCAAATTTCCCAAATGTAACATACAATACAAACTGTATTAATTGTATGTACAGCATGTGTTTATATGGATATATACAGATCAAATGTGCAGTTGTTGATATTATTTATTTCCCCTTGCCCTTTTATCTTGTTATTACTTTAAGCTTTATTCATTATTACAGCAGTTTGGGGCTTTTGATCTGAATTTCTGTCCTATATTCTGCAGACACTTTGAACACAACACAGTTCCATCCGTATCACATCCACACGACTTACAATACCTTACCATCACCCCGAGTGTACAATTATCCTGGCTCCACGCCACCTTTCTATTTATAGCTTGACAGATTGTGTATAATGGCCTAATAACTGTGTGAGCAACCGGGGATCATCTTACCAGGAGTCAAACACGCACACTCACACACACACACAGTGACACAGGTAAATGGAAATTCGTGTTGGCGTTGTCGTGGAGAATGTTTGTCACAGTGTCCAGGCTCGGTGCCATATGGCTGGATGTGACTAGAAGGGAAAAAATAGTCAGCAACCCGCAGATCAGTGGACTAACAGAAACACAAGACACTGTGCCAAAAGACATGTTGCAATTTGGCTGACCAAATGTTTGCTCTGTGTGACAGAGCCAGATACAGAATACATTTCCTCACATCGTGAATAATTCAACAGGAGCTAATTGAAGTGGGCAATACAGCACATATAGCTAAAAATAGACACCTTATCTGTGGAGCATAATTACATCACTTTAGCACTTGTGTGTGAGGAGCAGTTCACTTCAACAGCAGCATTATTAAGGTCATTAGTTGTCCTATGACATTGACTACCTTTGTCCCAGGTGGACAGTGTGGCAGTGGTCCCGTGCCTCCAGCCAGAATCTTCTTCCTGACGCCTGGGTGGGTGAGAAGGTAAGTCTCCTCCATTGTCACTCTCTCTGCCTTGGGCAGTACTTTTGCAGGGATTTCTTTCCTCTCTAGGACTGTGTTCTTCTGGCTTTCTAATTATCCTGTGGAGAGTGCTTTGGCAGGTTAGCTGCTCTCTGACAGATGGTCGGATTAGACAGGGTTTGGAGATGGCCACTTTAATCTGAAGAGCTAATCCCTCACCTACCTCTGCGATTGGTGCAGCAATCCCAGCAGAGAGGAGAGGATGACCACCAGCACCAGAGTAATGTGGTCGAGAGAGTTTCAGATCACTCTCGAACAAGTAGAGATCATTGTAGAGGGGAGTTTAATCTAATAGCATGATGATGGTTTTGTAATTTAACTGTCTGGTCATGGTGACACAGAGTCACGGTAAGTACTCGCAGAGAATCACACCAGACTGTGCTTTACTGCTTTCTTTTTACTGCAGAAACTTTCAGGCCTGTTTCACCCAGACCACATTTCTCTATTCACTGGTGACCACAGCCAAACAATGATGTCATTTTGATCGTCAACATTTATTTACATATTTTGCTTTCTGTAATATGACGTGAAAATGACGTTCAGTTTCTGACACTCGCACCCATTGGAGGCAAATTTGGCAGAGGATAGGTCAGCACTCTCTACTTGACCATAGGTGTGAGTGAGAGACTGGATGGATGGTTGTTTGTCTCTATGTGACGCTGTGGTGGAGTGGCCACCTGTTCAGGGTTTGACTCCCCCCACCTCCCCACCCCCCAGTGTAGTAATTTAATATTTTCAATATAGTTAGTTAGAATCGAATATGATCTGCATTTTCCTTCCTGTGTGTTTGTATGCTGCCCAATTTACACCAAAACGATACAATTTACTGCTTTTTATAAAGAGCTAAAATTAATATTGTATTATATTTCTCACGTGGCCCCTTGGGGAACATAATTGCCCACCCCTGGTCTAGCATCACAATTTCTTCTAAGCTAATGACACTTTTTTCTGCGTCGAACACGTTAATTTGAAGAGCTGAATGTTCACTTGTTGCCTGACACATACAGTAGCATCCACTGTAATGAGATAATCATTATTACCTTTACCCGTGTGGGATTTCTACATTATGACACACATGCACACACACATTGTCATAGGTTAACTTAAAGGGCTTTGCATAGACTTATCTTAACCCTAATCCAAAAACTAGCTTTTAATTCAATTGTGGTCTGGTCTGAAATGTGTTGTCAAATGTAGCCAACAATACAAACACATAAATACAAATGCCCAGTGTCATCTGCCAACTGCTGCTGTAGCCCATATGCTTTATATTTCAATGTGCTGTACATTCACAGATGGTCTTCTGCATACGTATATTGTAATGAATGGTTATTTCAGCTATGTCATGTTGAAACAGTCTCCTCTGACCCCAAAAAAAGGCATTTCCTTTCACCTAGAGAACTACTCCTCACTATTTATTCACATTTTTGATCCATTTTTGTTAAGGTTTGTGAAAATTCCAGTAGATCAGCAGTTTCTGAAAAATATAGATCAGCAGATCTGGCATCAAAAACCTCACCACATTCAGAGTCACTTTCCCCTTTTCCCCTTTCTATCTTATTGTGATGCTTATTTTCAAGCCCAGCATGGCTACATGTCTAAATGACTTGCTTCCATGTGATTAGCAGAGCCTAACCCAAATCCTTACTTTAACCACACTGGCTGAAAATACAAACTTTTACACAACTGGAGGTATTTTTTTTGTCTTTAATTTGTAAGTGTACATCATCCTGCCACAGATGACAATTAAAACACTGATAAGCAGTATAAAAAAAAAAAAAACTTTACTAAAAAGAAAAATGTTGATTTCCAATATACAGTGGAGCTGACTGCTCTTGTGTTTCAGTATCATTTATTCTTCATATAGAAAATGACCACAGATAGCTTGATAAATCATGATATCCACCACCTTTGAGGTGACCAAATATTTTCATTTTACATTTAGTAACAACAAATTCAGTCCGTCCACCTAACAAAACATCATTAAGTATGAAAATGACAAAGTGAGAGAGATGACACAGCACAATAGTTATTAGAGACTCTCTCCTTCCTGGATGAAGACCTCCTCCTGGTGTGTGTCTATGTGTCAGAAGATGACAGCAGGCTGCCCCCTGGTGGTCACTTCTCTATCAGTGAGTCAAGTTGCTCTTGCAGGGAGGCCAGCTGTTGAAACAGAAAATGGGAGGAGTGATTGATGCCCTGGGGTGTAACTGAAAGTTAAGCGGATGATGGTGATTAACAAGTCTTTTCACATCAATTTGCTGCCTTCATTCGTCAATACAAACAATGTCCTGAGACACTGGGTGGCCAATACTCCGCAGCAGTGTAGTTGGCAGCCGCTGACAAATTAAATGGCATGTGATTGAATTTAAACAACTGTGTTTAAAAAGGACTACAACAGGCTACGACACAGCGTTTGACAGTCATACAAGGTAAATCCATGCAAAGCACTGAGAAGCTCGCCGTAAAACGCAGGTTTTCTGAGGAAACGAATCTTACCTGCTCCATCTCCCGCTCCTCCTGCTGAATAATCTCATCTAACAAGGCCTGGAAACGGTTCTGTGAGAGGACAGAGACAAACAGGATTTGTTTCCGAGTCGACACGCTGAGCCTCATTAAATTGCGATGACTTTAAATGCGTGTCTGCCTGGGCTGCCCATGTCACTATCTCCTCTCTGACAGAAAGGCCACTTGGAATGCCAGTCAGAGACAGCTGACCTTTTCTCTACGACTGTGATAATAACGACTGGAGATGGGGCTTTGTCGGCCCCCAAACACCGGGCAATGAGAGCTCAAAATGGCAATGTAAAAAGGGCCAAGCCTGCTCATATTTCACTCAATCACTGCCAAGTCTCCACTTGAGAGTGTCTGGCAGAGACATTTATTTTCAAAGCTTTACAATGACAAAAACAAAGTAATGGTCTCCAAAACTGCGTATAACCGGCTGTCCTTCATGTTTTCACAACACTGTTGAGAGAACTGACGCTACATCTGCTTCCAAGCTTATCTGCATGTTCTTGTTTCGGTTGCTGCAGACCTCGTTTCTGAATGACTCTGTGTGTGTGTGTGTGTGTGTGTGTGTGTGTGTGTGTGTGTGTGTGTGTGTGTGTGTGTGTGTGTGTGTGTGTGTGTGCGTATCTTTGTGGGGACATTTTCGTGGGCTTTTTATGGTTAAGGCTTGATTTTTAGGGTAAGGGTTAAGGTTGTGTCTTAATTGTGGTAGTTAAGGGGCTAGGAATCGTGATGTCAATGATGTGTCCTCACCAAGATATAAAACAAGTGTGTGCATGTGTGTGTGTGTGTGTGTGTTCACAGCTTACTTTGAGTGCCTGGTTTTCTACTTTCATGATGAGCTCCTCCTGTTGTTTCTTTCGTGCGCGGGTATCCTGCAGCTTAGCCTTAACACTGTTGATCTGCACCTGGAACTCCATAACTGCAGGGGAGAGAGCAGCCGTTTCACATGTTAAGACCTTCACAAAAAAAATGTGCAATTTATGATTCTACTTTGTTGTGCAGTGAAGACGGGACGGGAAAACACCGCAGAAAAATAATGCAAAGACATCATTTCAAAGTGACACTGTGTTCATAAAACCAGAGGGACATGATATGAACCTTAGATCGCTGAACCGCAAGGATGCCTCCATTTCAGTTTGACAAATTGCAGTTAATGGGAACAACAAATCCATTTAAAAGGACATGAGCCAGCCGGTTGAAGCACTAAAACACAAGACTAAATCAGCCTGCTCTGGGCCTCACTGAGGGTTCTCATTACATCTAGACAAAGCGATAGTGTCTGACAAAAACCTGTGGCTCCATCACCATCAACAATCTTCCACATAAATTGCACACATCCTCTGCTAGAGCTCATCTAATATGCAAAAATCAAGCAGGGAAGAGTCAGTGCAGAGCCATTTATTACAACTCTAAAGCTGCCAGAAACAGCCTCAGCCAGACTGTGACACACCAGGAAAGGCTGAGTTGAACTGATACAGTTGAGCTGACCAATAATGTTGCCTACTGACAGATCCATGTATGTTGATAAGGAGGCATTGAGCTGTCAGGCTGGACAGCTGTCTGAGCTACATGCTGGATTACAACACCTATCAGACCGGCTCGTTAAGAAAGAGGGCTGAGAGCTGAGTGTGCGCGTGTCTCCGTGGGCAGAGTGCACCACATGCATTTACAATAAACATAGGGTAACTCCTTTAGTGTGTGTGTGTGAAATCCTGAGGAAACTCAGCTCTAATTAAAGCATCAGGTTAGTGTCCCTTCAGACCTCTGCTTTGACAAGTATCAGTGGGATTTGATTTAATTTCATGTCGGACAATGTCTGGTCGTCAAAGAAAAACAGCACTTCACTTCTTAAATGTTAAAGACTTGTCACGCTGAGTTGGTCACCTGGAAATAAAGATAAAAAAGGGGGGAAAAAAACCTGCATTCACTCTGACGTTTTGGTCAAAGTTGGAGACGAACAATGATGATTTCAATGACGCTCTTACTATATCCACCTACTGAAGTCACACTCTCACACGCACTTTCCAGCATGCATTAGTGCATGTTTCCAAATAAAGGACATAAAATGATTGGCTGAATTCATAGCTATAGAAAAAAATATGATGACTATTATGTGCAAAAATACACAGAAAATTAAAAGATAAAGACTGATTTTATACAGGATTCCAGATGCGTATACAAGCCTCGATATCCACTCACCTATCTGGTTGTTTCTGTCACTCTCATGCTGCGCAGAATCAGACTCGTTCAGTTTGTCTTGGAGCTGTCGGACGAGATCATCCTCTGTGTCCATGATATTCAGGTCCTCGTCCTCGTGTCGGTCCACTTCATCCTCCTCCTCCTCACTGGAGCTGCTGATGTCATTGAAGATCTCCCTCAGCTCGTCACGCTGGGCTGCTCGTGGGATATTGACATTGACGTGGTGGACACAGGTGGAAAAATTGTGGGAAATTAAACACTTGCTTGGGTTTAACGTTAGCCCAAAATACAACAGTACTAAGTGGAAAAACAGAAGATGTTTGGGACATAAGTCTAGTATGACATAAGCCGGTGGACTGAACACTCTGCAGCAGGCTTGTGAGTATATGAAAAGCCTTTGCTACACAGCAAAGAAAAACTGTGCTATCAGTTTGTGGTAAAGTAAAAGTCACAGGAGCATGAACGCACGGACGGTGGCGTGGTTTATTCACCAAACAGAACCGCAAATGCTTCTTCTGCACACATCAACATAATAAAGTAGTTGTAACGTCAGCGTTTACTAAGCAACAAGAATCCACCAGGACAAGACGACGCCTTAGTTAATGAGGGAAGTAGCAAGAAGTATACGCAGCATTTAGCACCGACTATACCGGGCAATTAGACATTGCAAATTATATTTCTACAAGACAGAGCACTGAGAAATTGATTTATTTAATGTACCACCTAATCCCAATATTTCCAATACATTTAAAAAGGTCCCATAATGGAGGAAGTGATTTTACCATGTACTATTACCCAGAAACCAACTGCCTTAAAACAAACTGACATATGTCAAAGATGTTATTCTAATATTTTTAGACTGAGGTTTAAGGTTTCCAATGTATAACCAGATTGTTTAATGGATGATAGCCACTGCTTGGAGCACGCTCTAAAAGCCAAGCTGCTTGACAGCTTTACGTCAGTAGCTGCTGCCCAAGCGTAGTGCCAGGAAGTTCCCCATGTATGCTGCAGTCATGCAGCTGCCACCTTCCACACTCGTCTTAATGCTGTTGCAAGTCTCTGGTCTGCAGTCCCGATGAGTCACATTCAAAAGTTAAAGCGCTACAAGGTGACGACAACAACAGGGTCTTCTTCTTTTTCCTTATGATCCACCTGCCATTTTCCGTTCCTGCCCCAGCTACCCAATTACCCAGCTAACATATGCCCCCAGTGGTCTATGATTCTGCAGCCACACATGCTCTCCTAGCTGCTTGTGATGCACACTGGCACTGCCACTGGTCTGAGCAGCTGAGAAGCGAGAGCTGGATGCCGAAGCAATGGGCTCTCATTTCTGAATTGCACCTGGACACCACATATGGTCACCCCCGATGTCCAAAGATGATCCAGGTGCAGGAGCAGTTTGGTCTGTCCAGCTAATTTAGGCTATAACTGACCATTGCTTTTTGCATTTAGCAGTGAAAAAGCAACCGTAGTAGGCTTGGCCTAGAGTTTTCCACGTGATCTGCTGTCAAAACGGTTATTCTCACTTGAAATATTGGTTTCAAAATAGAATCTTGGAGAATTTGGTTTTATATAACATATAAAAGCATTAAAAAATATGTTTCACTAACCAGAGGACTCATGACCCATCTTGTGCCCTGAGGTCCCGGGCGAGGAGTCCAGGTTTGCCAGAGAGCTATGTTGGTCTGCTTCCTTGGACTCGTCCTCTGCTATTATTTCCCATCCTTAGACATCATGAGTTAAGGTTAGAACATAGTGTGTAGATTCCTCTTCGGACTTCTACAGCGAAAGACTTGTGATGTCTGAAAACTCGACTCTCTTTGAAGTAGACATGAAGGGTAAAAAAAAAAATAATACTCCTCGGGGTCTGCCGTAACTCCAACGTTCATTATCATGTCGTATGTATGTATGTCTGCTGAATGCATGCAAACTCTCAAACTATAATTAGGATCTTGCTTCACTATGAGCAACAGTAATGAACAGTCCATCTCAATTAACACACAGCGTGCAGCCATTCAAAGTGGCCCCGCTGTCTTCTTTATCTGTCGGGGAAGCTGAGAGTTTCATTAGAGCATTCGCAGCCATCGTTGCAAAGTGCAGCGCTCTCACAAAGGGATTAGGTGGTGTCAAGTCTGGAAACCTGTTTGCGCTTAAGAGTGACCTGTTGTTAATGTTAGATTCAAGCTTATCTTAAGTAATAGAACAGTAGGAACTATATGACACTTCTTAAAGACTTATTAGTCCATGACTGTGGGTTACAGTCACTGCAATACAGTAGAAGTGCTCTTCAAACATAACACCATTATGTTTCCTTGTTATTTACAGTCTTGCTGCTTTTTGGCCTTCCCAGGATAAGACATGTAGATTATTTGTGTCAAAGGATACGAACACTAACAGCGTCTGCATCTGTGCTCAGCAATCTCTTCACCTCCTTTTCCACATCAGGGGATTCAATGTACTGTGGAGAGAGTTCAAGAGAGATCAAGTTATATGTAGTATTAATGGCACATCTCTCTCTCTCTCTCTCACACACACATGCACGCATACACACACACACACACACTTTAGTGCAAACATAACTAAGTAACTAACTTGGACTGCCTAAACAAAGCCTTACATAACTAGTTCGTGTCATAACAATATCCGTTACCTAACCACAAACTCAAAATCTATGCCCCAAACTTAACCAGTTCCTCAGGAATCATATTCTGCCTCATTATGAGCAGGTTTTGCTCAACATGAGGACTCCTGGTCCTGATAAGATCAGTGTTTATGCCAGAAACGGTCCTAAAGAGGTAACAAATACAAGAACACCACACACAAAGATAGCAGCTGGCTGAATGCCAATATGCACATTAGCGATTAAAACAGAAGGGGCCAAATCAATATGGCTCGGCTCTGCAACTTCAGGGAGATTTATTCAAAAGACAAAGTAGAAGTGCAGTGCTCATGCACACTCACATTCACTTTGATCAAAGCAATAGTGAAATTGCTTTTTTCATGTGCCTTTGGGGCAAAGTAAGATGGAAAGCTTTTATTTATATGTAAATCTTAGTTTTCACTTTCACCACAGTTCCTTTTTTATGAAAGGTAAATGCCTTGTTGGAAGAGAGCTTCTGAAAGAGATTGATCATCAGAAAAGATGCTTGACGGATGGATGGGATGGGGAGAGAAGTGTTGAAGGGAAAATGAAAGTGCCAAACCTTCTTTTTCGCAGTCTTCCGAAATCTCCTCTTGCGTGTGTTCTTCAGAGGGCAGGTGACTGGAGAGAAAAAACAACAAGATTAATGAAGTCAATATGGCTCAATCAGCGGTGGTAGGCAAACTATACTTCTAGAAATGCTGATGTGCCAATACATCAGCTCAAAAAGCTGTTGTGAAAGGATGTTTGTCTACTCACTGCCGTGGTTCCAAACAAATTTCTTGTCCTTGTCTTTATCCTTCTTCTTGCTCTTAGGATCGGTGCCAGTTGGCTCCTCTAGCGGAGGGTAAAGGTCTCCATCTAGTGAACATACCAGCATCTAAACCACGCAATATTTAATGGTTAATGACTTTGTAATTACCATTTCGCAGAGGTTTCTGTACTCTTTTGATGTAACCAACAAGCAAACAACATATTAAATTTTAATGTCCACAAAAAATGTTTTATTTAAAGTCCTACACTGAACAAATATTCCAAGTATCCAATGTTCTCCAACTTATTGTCACTGACATGCATGCAGAGGTTTACCTGGCAGACATCAGCAGTTTTATAAAATGTCTTCTTGTCCACAGTTTTCAGGGACTCAATCATACAAGGCAGATCCACTAGTTTGCAGGCCAAAGGGACACGGTCAACTCTCACGATGCCATGGCGACCATCGGCTACAAGAAAGAGGAACAGGGTGATTGATTATAATGACACTGTAATACAACACACAAGAGTACACATGCAGGTTCCTCCACTCATGTATTTGGAAATAATGTCCCTGAAAAAATGCAACTACTAAAATTGTAGAAAAATATACACATGTATAACCTGAATATCAAATGTAAGTGATAAAACATCTTACGGTGCAACTCAATGGTGAGTCTGTCTTTCATGTTCATACTGCTAGACTGTGCAATTCGTCTCACTGTTGAAGCATACTCCTGAAAAATAAAACAAATGAAACACGTAACTTTCAGCAACCAATCAAATTCAATTAAAACAAAATATTCAGGTTGAGCTTGTGCAAGTCTCACCAAAGGCAACCTCAGGATGAACTGGCTCTCCAGCTCATAAGGAGCATCCTCCTTATTCTTGGAGCCGGTCTTGCCAACTAGAATCAAGACACATGATTGACAAGGAGGTAACATCGTATACTTGTTGTCTTAAATAATCATGAAACTATAATATCCATAATCCAAAAGACACATCTTATAGAAGCATGTGATGTTAGACAAAATAAAAGATATACTACAGCTTTATACATATGCAACTTATATTTATTGTGGCATTAAAAACTGAATAGGCAAGCATGTAAGAGAGGGACCCAATTTTCAAACTAAAGATAATTTATTTTAATGTTCTAAACAACATTCCTAAATTTCCTAATTTAAGAAAATCAAAATAACAAAAACGTAAAAAGCTATTTGATAGTAAATTGATAGTAATACCTACTCGCCAAGTATTACTGTTAATACTTGTAATACTGTTAACAACTTTCGCTCTTTCAATCGTTGAATATCATTTTGAGAATCCAGAAAAGGTTTTCTTCGGCTGACACTTGCATGAAAGTCATTTTTACACTGGCCCTGCTGTGTAATTTAAAGATGCACCACCACTTCAGGGTGTGCTCAATTTTCCTGCAGTTTGTTCAGAAAGTTTTCTTGTTTTTGTTAAGACCTCAATTTGACCGCCGCCATTGCTGTTAACTTAATTACATTGGAAACTGAGGAAATGGCTGGCTGGAAACACTATGCAATCTTCTTATAGTGTTCTCCTGTGGGCATCAATTATTTTATTTCTCTTTTAAGAATGTTAGGCAGTTACTTAGAGCAGCCCACAGCTTTTGTGGGGCAGATTTAGCTCTTGAGGTATAGTGGGTCATCTACTAATCAGAGTATTTGATGTTTTGAAGTGTACTTGGAAAATTACCTCAAGCCCCAAATTTCCCTAGATAGCTATGTCAGCAGTATTATAGAGTTATATTATAGCACTGTATGCATAGAAGAATATGACTAACAGTAAAGCACTTTTAATGGTCATTAAGACACAAAAGGCACTACATAATTGCAGTCCATTTACCGTGGCTGGTTTGTTGTTGGAGTAGGCTTTGAAAAGCTTTCAACAAGTCATAGCCCTAACAAGATAATTAAGAGTTTGATAAAAGTTATGGGACCTCAAATCTCTTGGGGTGTTGACACTTTTGCAGGAGAATACCTGTTATTTTTCCTCTTTGTTATATAAGGATTTATAAAAACAAAAATACTACACTCAACAAAGATTAATATTCTATCTTCTTGTTTATGTTCATCTTCTACTGAGTCACGTGTTTAAAGTAACACTTTTTCATGCCACTGTATTAAGATCAAATTAGAGCTCTTAGGACATTTGTAAGTAATTATAAAATGCACAATGAGTCTGTTGTTGACTTTACTCTCAAAAAAAGCATAAAAACTATTAAAAGATTGCTAATGTCTTTGACGTGACTCATATTCTGACTTGTTCCATGCCATGTCTAGGGCTGCCATTTATTGATTGACTTTATTAAAAAAAATCTAACCATCTAACCAGCCAATCACATGAAATAACATGAAGTGCAAACAGGAAAACAAGCACAACCTCAATCAGCAGGACAACATGTTGAAATTCAAACCAAGCATCAGAATGGGAAAGGAAATGTGATTTAGTGACTTTCAGAGAGTGCTAGTCTTCTGAGATTACCACGCACAACCATCTATAGGGTTCACACAGTCCAAAAAAAGAGACAATGTTAGGTGTCCTGTGTACCTAATAAATTGACCGGGGAGTGTATGGTACTGTTTCTTGGTATACATTGAATTATCTTATGAAAATATAACACGCATAATGTCTTAATGTCAGGGATAAGTCGGGTAAATAATAGTAGTATTAATACATTACATGTAACAGTACACTTTATAATCTCACCGTCACTAAAGCTAGTGTAGCAGAGCTGTAGCTAAGTGGAGAGGATGCTATGTTAAGATTACACTTTGTCTGATAACATGCAGGAAAGCATATTCCCGTTATTTTTCTTTCGTTAGTTCAGTTATTAATTTCAAAATGTCTGTATTGGCATTGGCAGCGGGTTCACAGATTGAGAGTGCTAACCAGCTATTAGCTTAGCAGCTAGGCTACATCAATGTTATGTGATTTGTACGTACCTTTTGTTTTAGAAGTCATCTTCGTTTGTGTTATTCAGATGGCGCAGCTACACTGATGCGTTTAAGTGGTAACACATGACACCAAAGAAGAAGCGTAAATATAAAGATTTGGATTTGAAACAGATATTTAATTTTGGGGTTCTGTCCCGTTTGGTTTCCACAGCAGCTGGTACTCCTTCGTCTTCTTCTGATGCATTTCAAGCAGGATGCAGTGCAGCTGAGAAGCGTAATGCTGCCCTCCACAGGAAGAAGTCGTGCACTGTCGATACTTTACACTGCGAAAATGGACTTCGGTGAAAAAACGAGCACGTCCATATCCGACAAATCACAGAACAACTGTAGCCGCGCACGAAGATATCGATTAATATTTACTATTACTTAAATAGTGATAGTATTACAGCATCCCTCCTTCGACAGCCCAAATCATCTATCCTAAACAAACCACATTAAATCTCCATGAGCAGGCTGGTTACCTTGCGTCCTGTTACTTTCAGCGGACCAGTCACACTTTCTTGGATTGGAAGTGGAATAACATTTACTCGTGTTCTTGTAATTGAGTAGTTTTGTATTTGTACTTAGCAAGTCGTTTTTTATGTAGTTTGATGTATTGCATATACATGTGAAAGACAACCAAAGGTAACAAGTAAGTTTGCTTTACATCAAAGTCTAGCTAATTTAGATCAAAGCCAAGTGAAAATGGAAGGAAGGGAAGAAAAGGAAGCCACAACAATATAATATGCAGTATTAATAGTTCTTCAAATTATTTCAAGATTAAATAACTACTTGTCTAGGTGAGTGACACGAAACAAGCAGGTAGAAATATATTCAGTTGTAGTATGACTCAATCAAACTCATGGCAAAAAATTGCATTTTTCATAAGTGGCTGTGATGTGAACACAAGGTGGGTCCATGGCTAGCATTGTTGCCACACAGCAAGAAGGTCAACAGTTTTGAATCCTGGTTGGACCATATCCTTTCCTGTTTCCTCCCACAGTCATGCAGTGGGTAACTGCCAAACAAACATGCAGTTTGGCAGTTACATTATTTGGACAGTTTTTCCTGGTTTTGGACTGGCGACCTATCCAGGGTTTAACCTACCTTCCACCCTCTGGCAGCTGGAATTTGCTCCCGCCCATGTGGAAGATGAAGCAGTAGACACTGACTGTGATGCAGACTACATCATGTAGTGCTTAAATATGCAATGACATTAGATCCAACGTCATAGACCCTGTGCTACTCTTAAAACAAAACCGGTTGAACTAATCAACTTAATTTGCCCATAAAGTAAACTATCACCCCAAAAGTAGTTCAAATGTATGTTATTATTACATGACGTGATACCTACAACATGAGTCAAGTCAATAGACAATGTTAAAGGTGGCCAGTTTGAAAAATAAAAATAAAAATGGCTGCTCTAGTCATAAAAACTCACATATGACGGGTACATAACCCTGATCAACTATAATTACATTTATTCATCATAACTATGATACAAATTTCAAAACAGAAACAACAATGACCAACAAAAGACAACCAACTTTTATCAACATTTAATTGTTTATCAAAAATTGCTAAATTTCATGCTTTTATGACCATTTGCATTTTTCTTTCATAAATCTGCCTGTTTATTACTCAATTTCTGTAAAGCTGGAGAGACTAGAAAAGCTCAAGTCTTGTATTTCCAGTACAATGGTGTAATGACACATTGTTAGTTAGCTGTTTTTATGATGGTAATATTGCTGTAGTACATGCAGTGTTGAGAATAAACGTCTTCATTTTCTAAGAACATCAGGTTATACAAATTTAAATGTGACTTCACATAAGCGGTAAAAATTAAATAGAAAGGATAACGTCTGTAAATATACATGTTCACTTCCTGTCCAACACGAAGGAAATTGAATATTTCAAAATAAGATTATTTTGCGGGAACTAGTTTAATCATCTGCGGAAATACATCTCCAGTAAACGACACAATGTATATCTTCATCCAATAAAAGTAATATAAAGTGAAAAAATATGCATAATATGTTATGGGTGGTTTAAAAGCAACTGCATCGTGACGCGGTGCTTTTAGTTTGAAATAAACACTGTAGAATTTCTGGAAATGTTAGTTTTCATTTCCAGGTCAGAGTCAATAGCGCTGTTGCTGTCGTCTTTCTGCTGTCGTCTCCCCCCATTACCAGTCCCCTAAATACAATTTCGCCCTAAAGTTTGCTTTTTATCCACGACGACTTTGCAGCGTTTGGCCGTGGACGAGCCGCAATGGTGTTCAGAGTGACTGTCAACGGCGCGTGGAGGGCGACGAGGACGCTGTGGCTGCTGCTGCTGGTGATCCTGTCTGTGGGCATCTGTGTGTGCCGAGCATCATCATTATCTCCGGAGGAGAGCAATTCCATGGAGAACACCATCGTGACAGAGAAGAAGGCTGAGGAGAGCCACAGGCAGGACAGCGCAGACTTGCTCATCTTCATCATGCTGCTCACCCTCACCATCCTCACCATTTGGCTCTTCAAACACCGGCGCTTCAGGTTCCTGCACGAAACTGGGCTGGCAATGATTTATGGTGAGAGAGCGAAACTCTCGTGTTGTACTTAGGGTTGGAAATGACTTCATTTTTAACGACCCAGTGGCGCATTTGAGACTGCGGGCTAAGAAGCTTAGTTACACAGACGCCCTCTTTCACAATGCTTGGTTTTGTAAATGAAACCTTAAAGAGCTGAGCCTCCTGGGCCATGAAAGGGAACCACTATACCATACAAAAACAACAGCAACACAAAATGTCACTTCTCCACTCTGTGGCCTGGTAATGCCAAGCATGAATGGCTGGTTCCTCCTTCACTAAGTAACTAACAGAAACTTTCCCTGCACCTGTCAGGAAAAACCCCACTCACGACTCACTGGTTGAAACAAACCAAGCACATTCCTTCAATTTCTGTTCACGGTTTTATATTTATTGGGGCTGAATGATTCCGATTATGAACAATTATTTGATTCGCTGTATAACTTTTTCATAGTTGAGCTTTATTTCAACCTTCACTTTGTTATAGATTTAAAACGAAATGGAACAGTGCCACACCAGACACCATCAAAATATGAACTACTATACTGGGATGAGAACTAAAACATATGGATTGTTTTTAACATTTTGACAATTGACATATAGACACAATAAAATCGCAGCCTCATGGATTTTGTAATTGTATTGTTTTCAAACAGCAATTTCAATTTGAAAACAGTTAATGTTCAGCTCTAATGTTGTGGTGATTATGTGATAGAATACACATGCTGACTTGAGTGCTCTGTGTAACTTAATTTATTTATTCCTAACCTTTATTTACCCTGGAGAGTCTATTACCTTTTCTTCACTTGGGGAAAATGAAATCCTCTACATGTCATCCACAATTTCAAATTAATTCTCTCTCTCTCACTTATTCTGGTATAAACATGGATAAACATGGAGCGATGGTTTCTGTAGTTCTCACTTCCCTCTTCACTTCACAAGCATTTGACATTTAGTTTCTGAATCTGTTCTTCCAAAATAAAAATGCAGATTTAGGCAGCTGCAGGAGAGTAACCACCCCATCATCTAGTCTACATTTCTCTGTTGATTGTTTTTCCTGTTTTGCACCAGAAAAATCTGACATGAATTGATTCTCTCTTCTCTTTGTTAACGCTTGTCTCAGGCTTAATCGTTGGCGTGATCTTGCGCTATGGCATCCATGTTCCTCGGAACGTTAGCAACGTCACGCTGAGTTGCCAGGTTAATGTGAGCCCTGCCACCCTGCTGGTCAATTTCAGTGGCAAATTTTATGAGTACACACTGAAGGGGGAGATCAACCCCACTGAATCGAAGGATGTGGCCGACAATGAGATGCTGCGAAAGGTACAGTTGCATTTTGTCACAAAGTAGTTTGTGCGATCTTGTAGTGTATTGAAGTTGTATTGGTTAGTGCTTTGTGTGTATTGTGAGTTTGTATGTCTATGGACAACAAATCTAATGTGGGCCAAACTTTGTACTTTGTTGTTATTATTATTATTATTATTGTTATTGTCATGTTTTTATGTGTCCGTGTGTTACTCAGGTTACCTTTGACCCTGAAGTGTTCTTCAACATTCTTCTCCCGCCCATCATCTTCCATGCTGGTTACAGCCTGAAAAGGGTACAGTTGTATTTCAGTTATTCTGTCTACTGCCTCATTCATAATACATACTCCTTCATTGCAAAGTAAGCGATTTTAACACCCCTTTGACTTTAAATTAGTTATTAAAAGAATGTCTTCTATTTCATATAATATAATATAATAGGTCCACTTTTCAAATCTCATCTTATAAAGTAGTTTGAAGTTGTTGATATGTTTACTGAAGATGAATGACTTGAATTGGAGTCTGCGTGTAGATAAATGTTGATGTGTTTATGTAATTCTGTCTTTCAGAGACACTTTTTCCGTAACATGGGATCCATCCTGGCTTATGCATTTCTGGGAACAGTCATTTCCTGTTTTGTTATCGGGTAAGAAAGAACATTCAAAATGGAAAACACAGAGTCAAACATCTTTGGTTTGGTTTATTTTCCCATTCTGAGTCCCCATGTAAAACTAAAAAGACTTTTTATGCCAGGGGACAATCTCGCCTCATCAATGTCAGTGTTGTTCATGATTATGTAAAACTGCCTGCTGTTGCTTCATCAGGTTGCTGATGTATGGCTGCGTGACGCTAATGAAGCAGGTTGGACAGCTGGACGGAGACTTTTTCTTCACCGACTGTCTGTTCTTTGGAGCCATCGTCTCTGCCACAGACCCCGGTGTGTTTGCTCATCATGTTAATTATAACCTGGATCCACTCAGGTCTTTTAGGACATGTTCCCACTATCAAGACAAGCAAATAAAAATGAAAACGTGCCAAGGAATTAATTGGTTTTCTCTTGGTTTTGCAGTGACAGTCCTGGCTATCTTCAACGAGCTGCAGGTTGACGTGGATCTGTACGCCTTGCTGTTCGGAGAGAGCGTGCTCAACGACGCCGTGGCTGTGGTTCTGTCCTCGTAAGTCTCTCTCTTGTTTTTGTCATCGTTCACAGTCATTGAGTTTGCATCTATGTCATGCGGTCTTGAATATGCACAGCCGCCGCTGCTGCCAAGTTACTGTTTTCCCGAGAGAAATGATGAAAGTATGAGTCATGCTTTCTTGTGATTGATTAACCGGTGACCTTTAGCTGATTAATGCTGTGCTAAACCTGCAGTGGCAACAGAGACGGTATAACAATGGATGTAGTCTTCCAGTTTGAAAAGGGAAGCCTTAGAAGCAGATGGAGGGAACTAACAGTTAGCCTCCAGGGGGTGAAAACTCCATTTGAATGAACGTCTATGGGAAAATGAGCCAACTCCCTCCTTTTTATGAAGATTTAAATTGCCAGTTTCAGGTTTTCTTTAATAAAACATGTTCATTTTGTAAATTATGTTCCCATTAAGAGGAATATATAAGAAAAAGCACTGCACATACAGCAGGTATTGTCCAATAAATGGTCAAATTGTGAATCTCAATCTTTGAAAAGAAGAATTATAGTACGTCCATTTTTATATACACGGCACATGAACTAACCCTTAGTTTTTGTCCTGCTCTACATGGAATTATTCCCACAGAATTATAAGTTATAATGGCAGGCATGGCAGAGTGGACAGTCCCTGTGGAGAGTCTCAGACCAGTCCAGTGAACGGGTGTACTAAGTAGAGCATGGCTTTGTGTGTGTTTGTGGGATCTCGGGGAAACAACATGACAAATCACTGGCATGATGCTCTTGTGCTCTCGGCTTATTCAACCGAGAGATTCATTATTCATTCGTCTGTTTTAGCTCGTTTCCAGTGACTTTTTTGAACACATCCACTATTGCATTCAGAGATTCTCAAAATAAAAACGTCAGGGGAAGCCCCAAAGCCAGAAATGTTTACAGGCAAACTGCTCAGTGATTTGTCTTGTGAGTGTGCAGGGTGTGTGTGTGTGTGTGTGTGCAGAGGTCTGCTTTTGGACTTGGCTCAAGTAGAATTTGAAACTAAATGAGGTTTGCCACTGCTCCAATAAAAGAATTCTTTCCTGCATAATATTTAATACTTCTGCAGTGATAACAGACTCACTTATTTTCAAAAGCTATTTGAATCCAGTTTAATAAGAGGTGCTTTACTCTTCTCCTCTCATGAATATACATTTACAGGGATGTTTCTCTGTCGACACTTAACTACCGTGCAGCACAGACGTGTATGTGACGGTGCTCATTGTCTTTCCTCACGTGCATGGTTGCTACAAAACGGATACTGTGTGCAGATTTGTTGTGTTACTGGTTCCTGGAATTTTTCAAAACATTGCAAGATATAAGCTCTGTGGTCTCCTTTCACTTTCTCTACTGGCAGAATGTTTTTTTCCCCCTTTCTCTCGTCGAAAAATGTGAATGGCCCCTGGTTTATACAGTAGTAAGCTGTTCTATTCAAAGATACATGGTAATAATTGCATTTTTGTATGATGTCAGGTCTATAGTAGCGTACCAGCCAGAAGGAGACAACAGTCACACCTTCGAGGTGATGGCAATGCTGAAATCTTTTGGGATTTTCCTCGGTGTATTCAGTGGCTCGTTTGCTCTGGGAGTGGCCACCGGAGTCGTCACTGCGCTCATATCTTTTATTATGTTATTATTTATCCATACAACACAATACTGTATCAATGTTAGCAATGTTATGTGAATGATATACTCATTTATTAATGATATGGTGCAGTTTGTTGTTTGTTAGTCGCTTATTTGTATTTCAGTTTTCTTTTTTTTATATTGTTTTGCTTCAAAATAACACAATGCACGTTTTTTGCAAAGTAACTTGAACCATTTGATTAAACCAATTAGACGAGAATGAACGGATACACAGATTTCACTATGTGTTTTTGTTTTTATATATCATTTCCGTTAGCTCATAGAACGTCAGAAAATGGTGATCGTTGTTTCTAAAATCTCAAAATATTTTGTCCACAAACCAAAATTTGTCAGTTTGAATGACTTATCTGTTATTAAAGAGCAAAGAGAAACCAGAATATTCACATTTAAAAACCCATAGAACACTAAAACGATTGTAATCGTAATCCAAAACAGTTAATTTTTTTTTTGATTAATCATTGCAGCCCTTACGTCACTACTTTGCAGATTTCGTTAATTTATCTAGGTTTTCTCTGATATTTTTTGTTGTGTAATGTGTCACAACTCACAAGAGCGTTTTCGTTAAACACCTTGACTGTTGTCCGTACGTGACCAAGTTCACCAAGTTGAGGGATTTCCAGCTGTTGGAGACGGCGCTTTTCTTCCTCATGTCATGGAGCACATTCCTGTTGGCTGAGGCTTGTGGTTTCACTGGTAATACACACACACACACACACACACACACACACACACACACACACACACACCATTTTAATTAGTAATTTGCATAAAATGGCCCCAATTATTAAGAGCACTGAGGACTGTTCTTGAGTTGTCAATGCATCATATTGTTGTGTGTCGATGCTTCCAACTGTCCTCCCTCTGTGTCTTTCCTGATGTGGTGCAGGTGTGGTAGCAGTGCTGTTCTGTGGAATCACTCAGGCCCATTACACGTACAACAACCTGTCTCCCGAGTCCCAGGACCGAACTAAACAGGTTAGACCTGGAGCAATGTCGCAATGTCGCTGCACCGTTTGCACACTTTCACAACATACTTCAAGTGTTTGTTTTTGTCTTTAAATTTGAAAGTAGCAAAAAGTTGTCATCGTGTCAACAGTTGAAGCAAAAAAGGGAGTTTCTGGGTGATAAAATCATATGGTAGTCGTAGAGCACATCAGTAATTATTGTTGTCTACTTTCAAAAATGTTCCATTAAATTGTCTAGTGAAGCTCATGTAATGTCATGTATAACGTGGAAAAAGCGTGTGTACCGTATGTTGAGCTTGTTTGAGCTGGACATACATTAACTGTCACTCAACAAAGGTGTGTCTTGTATGTTGCAGCTGTTTGAACTGCTGAATTTCTTGGCGGAAAACTTCATCTTCTCCTACATGGGCCTGACCCTGTTCACCTTCCAGAACCACATCTTTAATCCGATGTTCGTCGTCGGAGCTTTCGTATCTTTTGCGTGTGAAACTTGGGCATGGTACTTTCTCTTATTTACCAGTCGAGGCAAATCTACACCAGTGGTTTTCAGGAATTACAGCACTAAATTACCATTAATAACCAATAAAAAAATAAGCAACTTGTCCTCTCTTGTGTTGTGTTTTAGCTTTGTTTTGCCTCCTTAACCTCTGTCCCGCAGCTGGCTGTGTTCTTGGGAAGAGCCGCTAACATCTACCCTCTGTCATTCCTTCTTAATCTGGGACGACGCAACAAAATCAGATCCAACTTTCAACACATGATGATGTTTGCAGGTTCACAGTGAAACCTCTGTTTCCTGTCACGCGACCACATGCCTCCGGTCGGTCGTATGTCAAAACTTTCATGCTCATTTGCTTGCAACACTTTGCTGTGTTTCTGTAGGACTCCGGGGTGCCATGACGTTTGCCCTGTCCATCAGGGACACCGCGACGTACGCCCGTCAGATGATGTTTTCCACCACGCTGCTCGTGGTTTTCTTCACTGTTTGGGTTTGTGGAGGTGGCACCACCCAGATGTTGTCCTGCCAGCGCATACGGTACGTCTCCCCTCCACCCTGGTCACACACTGCACGTCCCTGGGTCAAAGTGGATTTGCATTAAGCATCAGTACTGAAATATTAATAGATCAATAAATGTTTTTTAAAAAGCATTTTCACCCCTAGAACCATATTTTTTACTAGATTGGTGAACAGAAACATCTAAACGTGGCAGTTTTAACTTCATATGAAGGCTCACATTTGTTTTGAGAGGCTCTACATATTTTGGCCCAGCATTTTATTTTATTCTATTTTATTAAAACTAAACTAAAATAAAAATGTTGTTTATTATATTATTATGTATATTGTATATTATTACATATATACGTATATTAATGTTCCTCCCTGATCGTCCAGACTTCATGTCCCCCCGTTTAGCTCGCCCATCAGGTTTAAACTCCGGTCATTAACAATTCATGATAACCTCTGACCCTGCTCTGTTTACTGCGGGAGGATGATTTCAAAGTACGCCTTCATCTTAATGGAGCTCAGTCAAGCAAACCGGGAACTCTCGCTTCTCAACACTACACTGCCGTAACAGTTGCCACATGAAAGTGATTTACATCGATTTCCTTTTATTTGTTTTTTTCTCTGCAGAGTGGGAGTGGACTCGGATCAAGATAACTCTGTGAGTCAGACACTTTGTGAAGGCCGCAGGACTTCACTGAAGACTGACGCATGGAGTGAAAATAACGGAAATGATCTTTTTTTTTTCTAGATGAGTATCAGTGATGGATCGTTAGAGAGAAGAAGCACCAAACAAGAAAGTGCTTGGCTTTTCAGAATTTGGTACAACTTTGACCACAAGTATCCTTCAGTGAGAAATGACAAAAAGCCAAAAGACTACATTTTTTGTTGTCCTTTGTGTTTTTTTTTTTTAGACACATAAGTAACCACCCTCTAAACTATGGCACTCCCTCAGTACATAATTAATTTAGAAATATAGAGGTAAATATGAGGAACAGTAGAGATTTTACAATTGTGAGTATTAAGAACATCTTACTCTAACTAAATGCCAAAATGAATGATTTGTAACCATTAAAGCAGTTTACTCTCTGTACTTTGACTTTACAGCTTTATAAATTGTTGTCAAATTTACTGTTGGATAAACGAAGACGACCAGACTGCTGTAGTTCACAGTGTCAGACAGCAGAGGGAGTGACTTGTATACACTTTAAGATTAATGATCACTGTAATTGCGTCAGCAACATAAAGGCAATTGTGTTTTCTGTTTTTTTTTTTATCTTAATTATGTCATCAAATTTGTCTTTTTGGATCCGTAGAAAGACGACTGATGTTTTATTATCTGCTTCATTCATTCGTTCATTAATCATCTCAATCATCTGGGGGTTTGTTATTTGTGTGTGTGTTGTGTGTCTATAATCTCTCACTCACTCTTTCTGTCAGTGCATGTTTTCTACGTAAACATGCATCCTTGACTCGAGCCCCCTCTGCAGCTACCTGAAGCCCATCCTGACTCACAGTGGCCCCCCTCTCACGGCCACGCTGCCTCCCTGCTGTGGCCCCCTCGCCCACTTGCTCACCAGCCCTCAGGCCTATGAGGTCAGACGTGGTCTATTTTTGACCAGACTGTGTTTGTCAAGGTTTTATCTTGTATTAAGTGATGGAAAAAAAGTGTTTTTGTTTTTTTTGTTTTACAGTATCAGGACAATGTCATTGTATATGCCTTTTTCCACATTTACACAGATGTCAGGAAGAGTCTGAATTTCCTTTTTTATCAATCATTAAGCACAAAGGCTCATCTGAAAAGGTTTACTTTTATCAGGCATGTACGGAAAAGAAAATAAGCAAACATATTTCACCTTATTCAGTCATTATAAAGGAGTTAAAGGGCTGTTTCACCCATTTTTCCCCACTGGGTCAAATGAAGTATAAACTTAAAATCATTATGATGGGTTAGGGTTTGTTTAATTCAAACCAAATTTGACCAGGGTTTTTCTTTTTTGTATTTTTATTTTTTCAGATCTTTTACTCTCTTAAAAGAAACAAGATTGAAAAGATTTTTTTCAATCTTCACTTCCTCTGTTGTGGGAATGAGACGTGTGTCTCAGATCCACTGTCTGATGATCATATAACACATTTATCTATATTTTTTTTGGGTGAAGTGAAGTGACCCTTTTTCAAGTCACATTCTTATCTTAATTTTAATTTCAGTATGATTTTTCTTTTTCTTCATCTGTATCTGCCCCAGAATGAAGGTGAGTTGAAGGACGATGACTCTGACCTCATCCTGACGGACAGGGACATGAACCTGACCTATGGCGACATCACCGTCAGCACGGATGGCTCAGGTGCACACAGCAGCGGCGGTGCAGCCTTTTCCGGCATCGGCGCCGACGACTTGGACAGGGAGCTCACGTACGGGGATCACGAGCTGGTGATGCGGGGCACGCGCCTGGTGCTGCCCATGGATGACTCGGAGCCGCCCTTCTCCGACCCCCAGCACCGCCTGCGGATGTGAGGACAAGTCTTTTAAAGCGCAGACGCAGACAACCGTCCCATCTCACACTGACCCAAGCCACCGAGCAGCAGACCTGCGCCCGTGTTCTCCTTTATTTCATTCTGCCGCTGAATTCTTTGTTTTTCTCTTCAAACATTCCTCTCGCTTATTTTTCCACCCATTTCACCCCCTCCCCACAGTGGCAAATCACTGTCTCTACCTCATTCCTGTTCTGCTCGTTCTCTGCACCTTTCTGAACTGTAATATATATTCGTATTTATTTGCAGGGTTTCTTTGGCATTCATTTTGAAAGTCAAAGTTTCTCCCAGTTTGGCTTAAAGTTGTGTGCCAGTCACCTTACTGTAGCATCGCACAGGGGTCCAGCAGCATGTGTTTGTGTGTAAATGCAAGTACCAACCACTATCTAATTTGTCAACGTACAGTATATCACAGGAGTACTATAACTTTGATGATGCATGCTGAGGATGCTTATTGTTTTCTTTGTGTGTGAGGTTCGAGGGCTTTTCTGTTCGTTGGGGTCCAACCGTGTAATTGTCGCTGCCTTCTCTCTCTGTGTGTCAGAGACGCGCTGACCCAGTTGACAACTTTACTGTACATGTGGTTACAATTAAGTGCCTGGGAATTGTAGTTTAAAGTGTGGGCAACCCAAACTGGATCGTGGAGGCTGTGGGCAGTCGTGCACTTATCGTTTTCCCCTTTTTTAAAGAAAAAAAGAAATCCCCAAAAAAATCACAACACCTCTCTATTCATAAGGTAGCAATATAAGGTAGTGGGTGTTTGGGCTGTCAGTTTGTGCTGTTTACCCGTAACAATGTAATCTGGCAGTGAAAGACGTGGATCTCTCCCAGTGACCTTTGACTGTGACACGGTGAGGGACTTATTTTAGAAGCTGACGTTGCTCTCGACGGGTCAAATCGCTCTCATTTGAAGAGAAGAGATTTAAATGAAGGAGACTCTGTGCCATCTCTGTCCTGCATTTTGACTTTTTAACGAGGGAAAAAAAACAACAAAAATGCAGTTGACGTCGTGTTTTCTATTGTTTTTGCAACAGATCTGAAATATTTTAAGCTGACTCACATACTCGTTGACATCCACACACGCTCTTTTTTGAGACTTAACCCCCTTTCTTGTGAATTTGACACGAAAAGTAACTTTTTTTCCAATGTTATTCCAATATATTTTCATTGTCCATCACTCCAGCAGTTGTGTTTGATCAGTCGATCATCGTTTGATCTATTTGCAATCAATTAAGAATTTAAAAAAAGTATTTAGAGCTGGATGCAGTGCATCCTTTTTTATGGGTACTGTGATGAGTTTATGATTTAAAGGATTGCAAGAATAGAACAGCACTAGTTGTTTACATGTGGGACGTTTGTCCTCCGCCGTCCTCTTGGACTGACATCTTGATCGTTCAGCAGGATTTTTAACAGCATCGATGCACAAAAAAAAAGAAAGCGTTACTTGTTACCATTTTTAAGTTATAGTTTTACTTCAAGTCGATCGTTGAGGCTATTTTTGTGGGCGTACAAGTGGAATAGAAGGTTGTGTGGAGTATAGCAGCTGTTAACCGCAATAGTTAACAGGAAATGTTGATAGGACGTCACCATGGCAACACTGTGTTGATGTGGACAGACGCCAGGAAAGTCTTTGGTGACTGAGCAGAACACAACGATTTTGTGGTTTACCCTCGCGATGAGCCGAAGTCGAAAAAGGTTGGTGTGTGCGCCAAAATGGATCACTTTTAAGTAACAAAAAAAAGGGAGAAAATAAGTTGATGTAAGAATGAAAAGGATCAGGAAGGAGAGTTAGGCCGATGTCTGTGCGTCTCTTTGTATCTTGGAGATGATACTGTTATCTTCTGCTGTGCAGGAACCTCTTATTGAAAGTGTTGACCTTTTTTTGTGTTTGTTTTAATCAGGCACGCCTCCTGACATTACTTTATCCAGGAAATGATGAATTCTTCCCACCACAATTTGAATTTTTGTTGTTATTGCTGAATTTTATGTTATCGAAGGGAAACTGAATGATGTGAAGAAGAAGAAAACGCTGATTTGCACTCGGTCCCTCTGTTTTTGTTTTGTTTTCTATTCAACAGCTGCTTTTTTTTTTATGATGTACCGTGTGTTTTGGGTTTTGGTTGTAGAAGAATTAAAAGTTTTAATGCCGGGTTTAATGAATGGTGACGTAATAGAGTTGAGTTGGTTTCGTTGATGTTACTTGGTGAAGGAATCATTTCCATTTACTGCAGTGTAGTGGCAGAAATGTCATACTTATACCCCCCCTGTGTTAACATGAACACAACAACAGGTACTTTGTGTGTGTATGTGTGCAACGAGCTGCTGTTTAAACGCTGTTCTGTTGCCATGCCTTTAACAGAGCATGACCATTCATTCTCCACAGATGGTGGACTCTGGGAAAAGAAAAAAAAACAACAACATATATACAAGGAGAATTGTTTGCCACTGTTCTTTAACTGACAAAAAAAAATGTGAAACCTGCAAGAGCTCCTATAGGTTTTCGGTATTTGCCTCCTGCTCTGCTGGTGTGTGTGTTTTTCCTCTCTCTGTTCTCTGAATGGTGACCTGTGATTGGCTTTGACCACTGGAAATCTTGTCTGAAGTAGCTGACCAAAGAGGCCTGCTGTGCTCCGTGTTTTCAGACGACCCAGTCTATCTTTATACTGCAAATTCCATGTGTGTGCGTGCGTGTGTGTGTATGACCGTGTGTGACTCTGTGTGCGTGCGTGCGTGCGTGTGTGTGTTAAAGAGAGAGGAACATGTGAGACATTGTGTTCTCTCTTTTCCTCCGTGTTGCAGGTACTGACTGTTTACATCTGTTTAAATATACTCACCTGTTCCTGTGCGTGCAACGGTCAATAAAAAAAGAAGCCTGTGCTTTTGATTAAAGCCTTCTTGCTGTTAACGGCCTCATCATTTCCGTGCTTCCGCTCTTACTGGGCGTCTGGGTCGTGAAAGGATGAAGCTGCAGCAACTGCAGACACATGTGAAACAAGATTACGTCAAGATTACAGACTTTTATAACTTTTTAAGGAAGTGACGGGCACAACGGAGTGAAAAAATAACCTCGTCGTTGGACTCAGTCACTACGACCTTCAGCCTGTACTTCAATATTAAAACTTTAAAATGCTAATTCTCGAAACAAAATAGAAAAAAAACTCAGCGTGCTATTGTTTTCGCACAAAACTGTCAAGGGTTGTTTTCAGGTGGAGCCGCAGACACCTGATAGTCTGACTCTCATATTTCCAGCCGTTACATCAGTTTGTGATGTGAAAACAAAACTCCCTAAACTAAAGTGGCAGTTTGTCAAAAAACAGTGAATCCAAATCGAAGTAAAACTAAAACTTACTATTGCACCATGGGTACATATATATATATATATATCTTGCACAAAAAAAGTAACACAATGTCTTTTCCAGGTGATGGCAGTCTACTGTGGTTTTATTATCCAAAAAGCAAACAAACAAAAAGAACAAAAGGAATCACGCTGGTAAAAACACAAAACAACAGCACCCAGGTGCATTCTGATCCCCCACCAGTCGTCCTACATCGTACTCACACCATGCCCAAACCATATTCAATAACAAAAAGTCATGCTAAACAAAGCTACTATTTTAATTATCACTTTTTTTATATTTGTTGGCTTTCAGCTGCTCCCTCTCTCGGGGTCACCACCCTTTTATTCAGGCTATACACTATGGTACATTATAGATGTGGTCAATTTAAAGTGTCCAATTAACAATGAGTAATGCAGATCGAGTACCTTGACCTGGCAACCTTTCAGTCGTTGCCCAAAACTCTGATATATAATAGATAAATAATTCTCTATAGTCAACAAACCAACCCACACTGATGCACAATTTGCTCTCACGTTTTTGCAAACAATGCTTTAATTAGCCCAATGTGTTAAAACATTGTAAATATTAAGTAAAGGTACTGTGTAATGTGGTGGCAATGCATCAAACAAAATGGTCTCTAACTTGATTAGATTACATAGAATTGATGTAATATAAACATGTTTTTATCATCTTCCATAAAATCTGCAAACCTGCATTTGATCTTGCAAATGTGCTCTAGTAAAACAAGATAATACACAGACCGACCTTCATCTCATGTAACAAAGAGTCTCTGTGTTTGTGTGTTTATGCCAATAAAACAGAGCAATCCTATGTTTATAGTCAGGTCATGGTTTACCGACAGATTAGCATTTTGGGTTCAGAAGATCGAGCCATTTTCATATAATGTTGTCAAATTTGGACCTGATCTTTGGTTAACTCCGACACCTTTAGCACAACAAACGTGACTTCGTGGCCACGAAATCCCCCCCACACCTCTTGTTCCTGACGGCTGTAACAAACACTCCCTCACCTCTCACCTCAGACTGAGAGCTTCACTTTGGACCGAGCTCAGACTGTGATTGCAAATAACAGTTTAATCCCAGTGATATTGTTTAATGTGAGAGTTGGCAGCTGTTCTACAGTGACACAAACACCGTTTTTTTGGGCCATTCAGCCCCCTGGGGGGGATTTATAATGGACTGAGTCTGAGGCTCTGGGTTTATGGACTTTAAAGTGTTTACTTTGGGTGAAGAATGAATCATCTTGATGCAATTCCTCCGCTCATTACCAAAGAAGGACACGAGTGAGGCCAATAAGAAGCAGGAGGGAGAGGAAGAAAAATAAAAAAAGAGTAAAAGTAATTCCATAATTGAGAGAAATAAAATTTTAAACATAGGGAATAATGACAGATAATTCAATGAATGACATACAGAGGCAAACAGCAGAAGGGTTTTTTTTTTTTCTTGGTTCACATTTATGTAAAAAGTGGATTTTTTTTAAATGTTCTTGTCTGATTCTAGTGCAGAACCAATGAGGTGTTTGCAAAGAGAGCTTATAAATTCCTGGTTGAGGTCATTGTTTATGAGCGCGTACAGTGGTTTGGCTCATGTCCTGCTCTCTCTCTCTCTCTCTCTCTCTCTCCCTCTCTCTGACTTTGTCCTTTAAAGCTGCGACGCCTCGGCACATTTTACCTCTCAGACCAAAGCCACCCGGTCAGACGCGTGAAAAGACGCTTCTCATCTGTGCAGAGGTGAGTCCAAACAAGCCGCAGCCGAGCTTCACTCGCACTGTCCTCAGAGAATAAGATAGCAGATGTTTATTATAGGTCGACTTTGACTGATCCACTTTGGTTCACGTCTGTTCTGAACACTGCACTCTAAACTGTTTGTCTGTACATTTACAATCAATGAATCTATCCATTACATTTAGTAGTGAATGGACAACTGTAATACTCTAACTTTCTCTGAACAAAGTAAACTTTACAAAGTAACCTTAATTGGTGACAGCAAATAAGAATTAAGTTCATTCATTCATTTAGCTTGAATGCTAAAACTCTTGAGATGAGTTTCCTTTAATAGCGACACCGTAAATCATTTCACATGATATGATAATGATTATTATTATAAAAGACATTTAAGGTGAAAGCCTGTGAATTTCTGTGTGCATGTTTTTCTATGACATTTGTTCATGTTTGGGTTTGGTTTTAAGTTTTTAACTTTTCATTTCATGGATAAACCTTTCACGTTTTTGTTTCTTCTTCTTTGTCCGTTGCTTTTTTTTATACGCTACTAAAATGATAAACGGTTTTTATTTACAGTAGATCACTTTCCTAGTCTTTATGACTATAATCAGATGCTTTCCACTATACTGTTTTGCCATTCACCCATTCACACACGTTCACTCACTCACATATTAGGTTGACTTGAGATGACCCTGACTCGTGCACTTTGTTTGTCTTATGTCACTGCACTGTAAAATATTTCTCTTGTACTTTTAAACAGTAAATCCATGTGTCTCAGATACTGTATTTTCACAGTATCTGTGGTTACTTTGACATTTTGTGGTTTCACTGTAAGTTCACAGTTCTAACTTAAGTGACCTTAATTGGTGAAAATCCATTAAGTTCACTCATTTAGCTTGAATTTACTAAATTTTCTGTAAAAAACAAAAAAACATAAAACAATGAGATTAGATGCGTTTCCTGTTACAGCCACACCTAAAATAATGTAACAGTAAAACAACAAAAAAACATGTTATTATATTGTCAAAGCCTGTAAAATGAAGAAATTTATATCATTAAGAAAGTATAAGATCATTTATATGAATTTCTGGGGGGGGTTCTGGTTTTTTGTTTTTAACATTTCAGTTTTTTATTCACCTAACATGTTCATGCATCAAATAAATCACTGATTATGATCCAAGTGCACAACAAAGGAAATATTAAACAAAAAAGAAAAGAAATGGCATCCGTGTCTGGGTAAATGATCTATACATATTTAGAATGTGGCCGCTGCGTCTTATATAAAGTTACAAAAGCCCCATGATTATTTATTATAGAAGTTTAAGATGTACAATGTTTCTGGGAGGTTTCCGTCACAATATAATACTCGACTGGACTTTGTAACATGTGAGAAGAAAAGTGCCATAAAGTTTATTTTTATTATTGTTATTATATTATTGTGTAGATAACTTTCTGACACCACAACTGAACTTTGTTCAAGATTTCCTTTTGTCCCGCACTGTTCAGGTCCAATTGGACCGGGTCACAGTGACTGATTACTTAGACAGACCACCCCATAATATCTAAATGTGATCTGTACAATACAGTACAGTTCTCTCGCACAGCACTAATGAACAGCACCACCCACAGGTGTCATGTGAAACTGTTAAAAACATCCATCACTTCGTTTGCCGTCTCCTCCCTTCAGGGTTTGGGAAGCTGCCAGACCAAACGCATGATGTCATGTAAGAGACGGGGAGATTACGGTCCTTTGCCTGGCACACTGGTCCACCGTGTGGCTGCAGTATGACTTCACCAGCCTTTAAACCCCCATAAAACCTTTTTACTGAGTAATAAATTAAGCCACTTTCATGTATGAATTCAAGGCTGCTCTTTTCTCTTGGTGCTGTTTTTTTCTTCATTTTTTTAGCCGTACAGCAATTTACGAATCCCTTTGAAGACCATAATGTGTTTCTTAAGTAAGAGTGTTCTATTTTTCACATTTAAATCAGCACAAAAAAGCACCATGGAGTTTATTTTATGCCAGTTTTCGGTGAAGCTGTTGTACAGTGCCAGTGGCAGTGAGGTCTCTTTGGTGCCTGTGCTGTAATTTTGTTGAAAAGACGGTTTCATCATTTATTTTATTCCTGCAAATAGAGCAGAGAGACAGAGACAGAGAGGGTGTGTGTGTGGGCTGTGTAGATGAGGAGGAAACACACACACACACACACACACACACACACACACACACACACACACTCTTGCTCAGAAGTCCTAAATAGGCAATGCTGCTTTTTTTTTTCTGTGTGAGTGTGTGGATTAAACAGGATAAGTGGAGGCAATATCCTCTCTTGAGGATGATGATGTTGATGAAGAGGCTTTTCTACTGTCATCCTCGTTTCTTTTCTTGCTCAGAGAAAAAGCCGCGGCTGAAAAGCACATGAATACTTTGCGTATAAGAAGAAGAAAAAGCACAGAACCAAAAATTTAAATGAGAAAACCTAGAGCCTAAGAAATTATAGTCGAAAAGAAAGAAGATTGTTTTGTGATTTTATGCATTTTTGGAAAAGAGTTGATCCTTAAAGCTACAGTATGTGCCTTCTTTCTTTCATTTTTGTTCCTTTCATGGAAGTGTAGCGTACAATGAAGTACAATGCCAAACAAATCCATAATTACCTTTGAGACAACTTGAAGGAGCAGTGAGAAAAATATAATTCTTCTTCATGTCTGCCCCTAACTTAAACTCAAAGAATCACTGATGGCCCTTTTCCACTATGGTCTCAGCTCGCCCCGCCTTGGCACGGCACGGCACAGGTTGGTTTCCACTACAAAAATAGCGGAGTCATCACTGCACGGCTGCATGAAACTGCGGTGACTTTGTTTTATACGCGACACACACACAAACGAGTGACGAGTGACTTTTAAAGCAGTTGTTTTCAGTGTAACTGAATCGTTAGAATCATTTAATTAAACCTATTTGTTCAGTACTTCCTCCATGACCGGAGCACAGACTCTGTCACAGTCACTGAATCAGCAGCACTGTCGCTAAATACACCAGACTCCTCTGTTAAATATTGACAGCCGCTCCCTTCACTGGCTTCCTGTAGCTGCTCACATCCGCTTCAAGACTCTAGTGCTTGCGTTCCATGCTACAAACTGATCCGGTCCAGCCCACATCCAGGACATGATCAGAACCTACACCCCAGCCTGCCCACTTCGCTCTGCATCGACAAACCGACTCGCTGCCCCCTCACTGAGAGGATTGCAGAGGCATTCACAGAACTCGAGACTGTTCACTGTCCTCGCTCCCCATCGACATCCGGACAGCGGAAAGCCTTCACATCTTCCGCCACCGACTAAAAACACATTTCTCCCGACTCTACCTCGACTAAGCAACGACGACAAAGAAAAACAAAAAAACGTATACATAGCACTTATGACTAGCACTTCATAGTTTGGTTTACTTGAAGCTCTTACTTACTTCTAGCTCTTATTTGTACCCAAATGTTTAAATGCACTTATTGTAAGTCTGCTAAATGACATGTAATGTAATATTGAGATTTTAGACATTTCCCCTGGTAGTTGCAGAGTAACCCACGTTTTTTTAACTGATCATCATTTGTTTTCTCTTAAATAAATATTTTGTACAACCACATTTTTCTGTTGATAATTTCAGGATGTTACTCCAACAACAGAAGTACACATTTGCTTTAAGGTGGTGCTTTGTTGTGTTGGAGAAACTCCAAAAACTCACTGACCTATGGTAAAAACATGGAGGTTTACAGTGACGGCCTCTGTAGAGTAAAAGTACTCTGCACTAATAAAACAAAACAATTTATACCAGTTTATATTTATATCAGTTTCTACCAAATTAAAGAAATGGTACATTAAAAATGTTACTGTACCTCTGGAGTCCACTATCATTCAACTACAAGTCAAACTGAAACTAATTTTGTCAGAATAACAAAAATGTCCTGCAATAAAGCCATCATGAATCTAAAATAATTACATTCCAGTATTTATACACATGCAAAAGAAACATACATGCAAATGAGATACGGTGTGAAAACTGCACTTATGCACGTCCAACAGCGTGTGTCTCTAAAATAAAACATTTGATTTAGCGATTCACGGACGATAAAACACGATCAGGGCGTTAACTAATGTAATGATGCAAATAGAAAAATGGCCCCGTTCATTGTAAAATGGCAGATTGCAATTAGAGGCCTTTTATTACTGTAGTTTTTATATTCTAGCTCATTTAAATTATGCTCGGCCCATAAAGTGTCAGGATTAAGTTTATGTGATTTTAGAGGCCGATTATTCACAAAATAAATGAGTGAATGCACTTTTCTTTCGCTGCAGCTGGTAAAACAAACAGTTATGTTTCATAGTTTAAAAACTGCGCACGCGCTCATTCGAACACAGAGAGCGGGAAAGTGTGACAAGGACGTTAGTTATGTGACTGCCTTCACCGTGAAGCTCCATCTGCTTTGTATGTGTCTCACACTGACTCTGTAAGGCTGGAGAAAAACAAACAAGAACACAAAAACTCACGTGACACCGACGCTGGACTTTCAGCGCTTTGTGACGGCTGGTGTTCGACCTCGCTGAGATATTGAATCCACGTGATGCTCTGGGTTGAGATGAGCTTGAGTCATGTGAAACCAGTGAGAGGTGAAGAGCTGCAGAGAGAGAGAGAGAAGGAGTTAGTACATGTTTCTCTATCCTTGTACAAGTGTTCAAACATATCTCTATGGGGACACTTAGGGTTAGGGACTTAGTTGTGATGGTTAAAGGAATACTTCACCAATTTCCATTTAGCTTTGTATTACTAGAACCTACCAACCTCTGTTTCCCCTGAGTTGAGAAATATCTTCATTCTTTTCTTTGCTACGTGCCCACCACGTGACACTTGGTCCTGTTAGCTTAACTGTTAGCAAAGATGGCGGACACTGTTTACATACTGGGAATGAGGTCCCGCCCCCTTATGAGTGGGTCTAAAAAGTGCGGAATTAGCGTTGCAGTTTCAAGGCTCGGACCAAGTGTCACTGGTGGGTACGTCACAAAAAAAAAGAATGAAAAATACTCCCCCTATTCTAGTAATACAAAGCTAAATGCTAATCTGTGAAGTATTCCTTTAAGGTTAGATTGAGGAGCTAGGGTTAGGATTAGGACAGTAGTAGTTATAGTTAAGGTTAGAGTAAGTGTCCAGGTAATTAATGGAAGTTAACACAATGTCCTCTGAAGTTATGGAAACCAGTGTGTGGTGTGTGTGTCTATGTACAAACTCTGACCTTCCCGGGACCACTTGTCCTCTTGGGGATCAGCGTCTGGTCGTGCTTAGGTTATGTTTAAGGGTTAGTCATTAAATGTTTATAATTAAAGGGATAGTTCACATATTTTTTGAATTGTCAACATTGTCAACACTGACTTCACCGAATGCACACACGCTACTGTTCGTGATGCTCCCATACAGAGAAAAGCAGCGGTTTGACATCACAACACAAAGGAGTTTGTAGTCCACTGCTGCCTCCATCAATGTGTTTAAATGTGTTATAATGTGATATTTGGTGTATTAAATGCTGTGTTTGGATTAAGCAGTTAGAAACTTTGGTTTCCAGCCACAAAAGGCTGTGTAATGGCAAAAATAATGTTAAGAAGTGTCGATTTTTGTCCCCACTGGCAGCTATGGCAGTACTGAAATGTATATCTAGTGAAATTTCAAAATAAAACAGGAAACCACAAGACAACAACTAAACACAACCAGCTTTCCTGGTCCCGATACAGATCTCTTTCAATCTTGCATGCTTATTGGCTCACACACAGATGAGATGTACTCATTTACATATCCCTTAAAGGTTAGGGATAGGGTTTTCCAAATGAATAAAAGCCAATGCAGCGTCCTAACAAGAATAGCTGTATAAAACTGTGTGTGTGTGTGTGTGTGTGTGTTGGCAACGCCTCTCTCCAAGTCACATCCTTTAAACAGGAGTGTTGCTGTGTTGATGGATCTCTTGTCATGATGGCCTTTTCGTCCACAGATATTTGACCTCAGAGTGTCTGGGTCTCACTGCTCACTGACCTTATAACTCTGTGTGTGTGTGTGTGTGTGTGTGTGTGTGTGTGGACAAAGTGACAGTGCGTGTCTTTTTCTGTGTGTGTGTGTGTGGCTGATGATGAGTCATTGTTTCCTCAGTCAGGAGGAGATATGGTTCCGTCTGTAGCTGGTCTGTTCTCCCTCTAACTCGATTTGGAGAACGACAGGAGGAGACACATGGACGTCCAGGTCATACTGAGAGACAAAGTCACATTTGTGGCAGGACAGATATCTGTAATTCAGTGTATCCAAAATGAAACCTTCAGATATCCAAAACATTATTTTTCCTAAGGCAAAATAATGTGAGAGTTTAGAGTCTTTAAGTGGAATTATTTCTTATCAAGTTTAAATACTAGATATCTCAAACTGGGATTACTGATATTTACAATTATATATGCATAAGTACATCTGTAATGACAAACCTCCACAAATGACCCACTTTCATGGAAACGGTTACGTCAGTTGTCCATGCAGGAAGGATGAGGTTGTGGATATCTAAAATGACAAACGTGAACAGGATGAATGGGGTTGTGGATGTTTATTTCACATTTATTATTATTTAGACTACAGGAGGAACTGAGTGAAAGAAAAACTGGTAATCCAGACACAAACACGATGAAGCAAGTGTGGCTGCTTGTTTCTCTCATACGTTCAGGAAGCACGGGGTCACTTTTCCCCGCTGTGCTGCCAAACTTCCTATCTGCCATGTGAACATCACATACCAAACACGTTGTGGCATGTGTCACATGTCATGATGAGTTTAAAAGCTTACACCAGATCTGAGAGTCTAAAGCTGCCTGTTCAAGTGATATTTAAAAGCATTTATCCTCCACTTTTCTCTGAAAATATACATAAAAAAGACTGAATAGACCAGAGGATCAGGAGTTATTTCTGTGTTTTGTGTTCGATGGGGAGGTGGACACTACATTCCACCTTTATTTTTAACCAGGGTGGGAGTGACTGCAGCACACGCTGTGTGAGGCCAGGTGTACGTTGTGCAAACACTGTGAGAAAGTGAAAACGGGAGCGAATAAGCAAACAACTCCTGTTTGTTTTTCCCCCACTGGACTGAATTAGATAATGACTTTTCATGGCCAAGTCTTTCTTGATTTTATCATTTGACTACTCTAGTTTTGGCGGGATTCGTATGAAACGAAAACAAAAGCAGGAAACGTCCTCCAGAACACAACGCTCTGTGCTTTTTGACATTTGGCCGATACAGCGAAGCAAAGGTGAAATGTTGCATTCAATTTCCATGTAAGACACGAACCTCGTTATGGCATAGACCGATAATACCATCGGAAAAATGTAGCTTGTTTGCTGGAATTGAATTCTTGTCGACCTTTTCTGTTGACAATGTTTCTTTTTTTTTATTCATTTGTACAAAGCCAGGAATAACAAATGACCACATAATACAATTAGACACACTAAATATTTTTATGGGATGAGAGAAAAATGTGTGTTGAGTTTTTCAATATGTTTTTTCAGCATAAATTGGTGCACGGAAATCTGATCCTGTTAAATCTTATTTCTATTAAACTTTTGACTGAGAAAGAGTCACGACCAGTGATTTGAAATGGTAGTGTTGGTTCAGAGATGAAAAGCTCTGATACAAGAAAAAAAAAGGCTCATTTAAAAGACCAGTGGGCCGGTAGTAAGGCTACACATAAACCAGAGACTGTTGTTGAGTGTGGCTTGCAGCAGTGGAGACAAGGAAACAGGTGTTTTTACTTGAATAAGAGCTCAGAAAAACAAGAAAGGCTGTGGTTTTATTGACCATAAAATAAAATAAAAACCCAATGAAACAGAAGAGGAAAGCAAATGTCCTGAGAAAACCAACCAACAGTATAAACACATTCAAAAGAATTTAACACATTATCGCTACAAACCCAGAGTGGCTTCTTATACATACACACGCCTTCTAAGCTCCGCCTTAATTGGAACGGACCATTGCATGAGGTAAAGGTAGGGGAACTAAAACAGACAATATGTTCTCAGTATTACTCAGTGAAGTCAATATTATGTAAATGTTAAATTATACGATGAAAATGAAAAACATGATTTCACTCACTCACACACACACACACACACACACGCGTATCGGCCTCTAGGCTCAGCTAAGCGGCCACAGGTGGCTTCACTTGAGCCTGATTGCTGCAGCGAGCCTGGACAGGTGAAAACCTTTGGTCACGGTAGAACTTTTTGAGGCATCTATTGCCAGAAAGGGAATTTCAATCATGACTGTTCTGTTTATGTATTAGCTCACCACGTATCGTTTTGTTCCCAGTGCTTTAAAACAGGCACTTTAAATCTACATCTGGAGTGGATACATGAGGTTTACACCAACATGTTTCTACTCACAATGAACAAAAGCAAAACAATGGACTGTGAAATGTTTCATCTACATAAACATGTGTTGTGTTTATGTCACAGGGACACATAATAGAATCTAATCAAAATTCTAAATATTATATTTTCCAGTTCCAGATACCTGTGGCTAAATGTTCTGTGTTCTGTGCCAAAGGGAAACATTGGCGGTGCATGTTGTTCATAGGTTATTATGCTATTATTTGACTGGTCCGGCCCACTTGAGATCAAATTGCACTGTATGTGGCCCCTGAACTTAAAATGACACCCTGATTTAGAGTGTCCAGTTTAATCCAGCCTAATCCCCATGAGAGAACCCGGAGAAAACCCCTGCACACACGGGGAGAGTGTCACACTGAAGCTTTAAATGAATATTTGAACATGTAGTCATTAAAATACCACATTCAGACCCCTATGCAACCGCTTAATATCAAAAGAGACGTATTATTAGATTTTAGAGGTTTGACCTCAAATTAATTTCATTGTCTCATCTTGTCGTATGACAAACAGAACAAATGTCTCCATCTGTTGTGGAGGCTTCTGCAGGTGGGCAGTCCTGGCTGGCGCCGTCCTGCACGCGAATTATAGCCTTCGTGGGTTCAGATTATCGGGTGACAGATTATTAAATGAGACAGATGTCGTGATGTTGTGTTCCCTGGTCACGGGCCAAATCAAATCTGTAATTACACACAGATGACTTTTAAATGACGGAGCACTTATGCACAGACACACATACACACAGCCCAGCTCACTTGTGTTGTGTATAACGTATATGAAGATGGTCCTTTAATGAAGTTAAGAGGCAAGTTTTCCTTTGAATGGGAAGGTTTTGTGATTCTGGAGGTCAGAGAGTTTATCGTGAGTCTCATCCATCGATTGATCTCCTGTCTGAGTTTGTCTTTTCAGGCTCTTCGTCTCGTCTCTGTCCTATTTCTCTGTTTAAACCCCGTCTCACACTAACGGCCAAAATCAATCAGACACAACTGTCGAGCCACATTTTCTGGACTGCATGAGAAGAAAATGGCAATGACGATTATGCTTCTTTTGTGTTTTGTATTATTTACATAAATGATAACACTTTGTTTTCTTTTTGTTCCATCTCTGCAGCTCCCCTCAGCAGCTTTTTGAGCCCATTTGTTTTGTTTTTTATTGCCTAGAACATTATTGTTTCCCATTGTTTTCCATTGGCTCATCCTCAGTTGCAGGACACACATGTTTGTGGTGAAACAGCCCTTTAAAAAGTCAGCACGCTTTTCCTGCCCAGCGCCAAACGGCAGACAGAGGCAATTAGCAAGAGCTGGCAAACATAACAGAGCACTTAACAGCACAACAGTGACATATTTCCCCCAGGAGGAGGTAGAGACTAACTATTTTTAATTTTTACATTTGTTTTTAGCCCAGTTTGGCTACATTGTTGTGTTTTAATATAGTTCTTAGTGCGTTCTCTCCCACGTGCCATGTAGTGCTTCTGTGGATTTGTGTTTTGGTGAAACTGTTAACTGTTGAAACTGAAATTGTCCTATGAGGAGATAAATCAAGTTGTATCTGTGTCAAGTGGACGAGGGCTGTGCATCTTCACCGATCTCATGATTCAATTCGATTTAATTCCACGATGCATCACGACACATTGCATCCACATTTTTACATATTAATCCACGTGGCTACTTTTTTTACCCAGATTAAGATTACAAATCTGAGCGGGTAGAGACATTTTTGTGGAACAACCTACCTCTTTATGTAAGAGCCTCAATTTCACCCTTTATATTAAGGATATTTATATTCACCATTAACTAAGTGCTTACTAACGTGCATAAGTAGCATACTAGCCCTTTATTAGTAATTATGAAGCACGCTCTAACACCTTATTCTACCTCTATTACGACATGCATTTAGATTTTTCCTGGTTAGGGTGATAATACATGCTTAATAATTACTAATAAAGAGCTAGTATGCTACTTATATGAATGTGTTCCTTAATATAAAGTGTTACCAAAAAAAGTAAGGTACCTTGGTTTTATTATGGTACATGCACAGCTTATTTTAAAATGACTTCTATATATCATAGCGTATATGTTTTTACTGTATTTCATTTTGGATTATTAGTGCAGCATTTGGGTGATTAACCGTTTTGTTTACTGTGCTATAGAAATACAGTTTGACGTCACTAAAAACAGTGAGATCAGCATGGACTTAAATATGAAGTTGGAAATGTCTTGTTCTTGCTTGTGGAATAATCTGAATAATCGCCAAGCAATGTAACGTGGCTACAGTCAATTATGTGCAGAATCATCCATTTACGTGTCATCATGCATCTTAAAGAAATAGATTTTTAACGAATGGATGATAATGTTGCTCCATAATTACAAGTTGTGTAAATAAGACTAAATTGACTAAAAAGGCCAGAATGCATCTCCACTTTGATGGCGTATTCAATTATCAGGATTTGAAAGCTCTAATGAAGCACTTTCCCGTTATGACCCAGTAAACTTTAGAGTTTACAAAGACATATTCTTTCATATTCTGTTTGTATTGTCACCGCCCCGCACCCCTCATTCCATGTTAAGGCTCAACACTGTTGCTTCTGACATGAGATGTCTATACAGTAGATGTATATAAACACTAATGAAGGTATGCAAAGAGACAGAATACTGTACTTACACAACACTTTGTCTCTCCTCAGCTCACTCACTCATGTCCAGTTGCTCCTGCTGTGTGTGAGTCATCCCTCTGAGTTAAGTGATGTCATCTGTAGATGTTCCGAACACTTACACGACCTTTGTGTGTCGGAGCAGAGGGAGTATTTGTTGTCCGCCGTGTCTATCTTTAAAGAAAAAAAAAAAAGAAGAAGAAAAATCACAGTAGGATTTCTGTGTTTTCTTTTTTAACCTCTGATGTTACGGCAGTGGAATTCAATCATGTATCGCCCCCCCCCCCGCCCCATTCTCCTCTTTAATGCATACCCTAAAAAGGAGCGCAGGGGCCGAAGGTTGGATTTGGCCACGGGGGTCGAGGGGTAGGTGTGTCACAGTGGGGGTATATACAGACCCCCATAACTTAACCAGGTCTGTGGGTTTGACCTTGTGTGGATGCTACGGTCTCCTCCTGTCCTTGTGTCGTCTCGTCTCTTCTTCTCCATCGTCTTTTCCGTCCACGACTGGAAGCAAACATGACTTTCTACAGACACTCAGGTAAAGATGAGACAAGACGGCAGCAGATTAGGATGACAATTAAGATGTTATCAGGTGTAAAAACGTAAACAACCCTGTGTTCCACTGGCTTCTGTAAAGTACAGTATCTGCATTTGGAAAGCTTTGCTTAGTACTTGACTGACTTAGTTCTTAGTAAAACAGCATATTTATACCTTTTCATTCAGATAAATTATCATTTCACTGTGCGCTTTGTCAGCTGACACTCATTTTAATGATGGGAATCATTTGAGACGTAATGAGTATTTAACTGCGAAAGTTCTTTTTGGGCTTGTGTTTTCAGTGGCTTCTCCTGAGATTTTTAAAGAGTTGGGAGAGGATTTGTATTCATATGTTGCACAAATCTGCGAGCAGAAATCTGTATTTACTGAAAACTGTCTCATTTATTGACGCTGGAAGGCGAAAAGAACAGATTCTCTTCTGTTTCAGAATTACATTATACAGATGAAAGCATACATAAACTTTTTTTCTTTTTCTTATGATAAGATGTCATTTTGTGCGAGGCCTTGCGCTCAAAGCGTCAGAGAACACAGAGTTTAAAAACATGTGGCGGTCCATTTGGCTGATACTCTACTCCGCATCATTCTGTCTTTAATCCGCTCGATCCAGCCTCTGACTCACGTCTCACTCTGACCTTTCCTCCCAAAGAGGACTCGCCCCCAAAGGGACCAGAGTGGTACAATCCTCTCCCTCCACAGCTGATCGTCTGAACATACCACGACTGCTTGAAGGGGAGCAGCTGTTGCACTTTTGTCTGTAACAAAAGATTAAAGTACTAGACTCATGTCAACGACTGGAGCCACAATAGCTGCATAGTTCCCGTCGTCGTCACTCTGCATTCCTCTACCACTTGTGTCCTCGGGGGATCAGTGTGCACCTGAAATAGAGACTCTAGATAAATCTCAAATAGATGGAAGATTGAGTGCGGCAGGATTAATTGTTATTGAAGTGGATCTGTCTCACTGGGTGATCTTTTGCTTTGAAATCCTCAAATTCTTCAAAGTTCAAATACAGAACATTTACACGTTTAACCCTTTAACACCGAGCGTATCGCACATGAAGTTGCAAGTCAGAGGCAACATGTGGTGAATCAGCATCTTTGTCACTAGAGAGGAGAGCATGGGGGAAAAACCCACCAATACATAGTTTTAATTTTTTGGCCAGTTTTTGGACATTAAGACTCGATCAAATGTTATTTTAATCATGTGTTATACTGTTCAAATTTCAAATTTAACACACAAAATCTGGTGTTCGTGTACAACTACAGTGTTTTATTAAATAAAACTTTTTGTTTTCTATATTTTAAATTGTTAATACACTATTTAAACATGCAGTAAATTGTATTGGACACAAGCACTTACTTGCAGGACATTTTTTGGTTCTAAAATACAGTCAATATTCAAAGTGCTCAAATTTGATAAGCCAAATTCAATCCCAAAGTTCTTTTAAAAAAGATCCTCAAATATTTAAAATCAGTTGAGTCCAAGATGTTGAATCTGAATTGAGAGACTGAATTTGACTGAGCATTGAAAGTGAACATTGAAGGCTTACATGATTATAAAGTGTGGAGGCACAGATTTCCTTCCATACTTGTTGACTGGGTGGCTTCTGTTTGTTTCAGTGCCATTAAATGGCGCAGTGTTGGCAGAGAGTGGTGAGTCCCGGGGCTCAGTCCAGTCTTTATTCTTGCTGCACAGCTGCTGATAATTCTCTTCCTTAAAAAACACTCTCTCACATCCACACACACACACACACACACACACACACACACACACACTCACACACACACACACACACACACACACACACAACACACACGTTGGAAAGCCCATATCTTTCACATGGCCGTGTAGCTCATCCCACTTAAATAGCTGCTGTAACCTTTGGTAAATATTTTCCCCTGTCCCCATGGTTACGCAGATAAAATGTCATTCCACCCATTGTTCCCCTCCGTCGTCCTGACTGGATTAAAATGATTAGCGTCGCACCGGACAAATCACTTTTTGCTGGAGTTCAGCTGCTCTCCCTGACATCCTGCGATGTAGATAATGCTCAACCATGTTCACACACAGCTGTTCCAGGAAACAGCTCCCGGTGGACGCTGGCTGTGGTCGAAACGCTGGAATGTTGATGAATGGAGGAGTGGAGGCAACTCGGAGCTCATACTTAGGGCCAATAAAGTGACCTGACTAAAATGCAGGCAGAGGAGAGAGAGAGAGAGAGAGAGTGTGGGGGTCAGACTCAGTGAGGGAGGTCGTCCAGGTGGGAGGGGGTTTGGAGAGAATGAGCCAGACTGTCTAAAAATATGAGCTAAGCCTCCCAGAGAGAGCATGATAAAAGTCTGGAGGCCAGCAGACAATAAACAGACCACTGTGGGCTACTTTTTTACATCATACTCCTCATCAGAGTGGTATGCTGCTGCTGCTGCTGCTAGAGCTTTATGTCACTGTGTATTAATGGGAAAATAGAGACAAAAATATGCTCTAATTTTGCATTTTAAGATACAGGCGTCACATATGTTTACAGGGATGGGTCAAAATCAAACCTTCATCGCCTTCAATGTCGTTTGGAACACATTTACTTTAGTCTGTTCCCACTTCACACATCATTGTTCAGTACTTTATTAATTCACCTAATTGTCTTATGTAAGATTTTTTTGTCCTGTTTACATCTAATTACTTACTAACAAGTTCATACAGTGACCTATAAATATCCGCTTATTTCCATTGTTTCATCCTTTTAAAAATGTGTAAAAACAGAAATTGCTCATGTTTTTAATAATGCTGTTTTTATAAGGTTGTAAGTTGTATGTGAGTGTGTGTGTTATTTTGTTTGTTTGTTTGCTATTTTTGTTGTTTATTCTCTGGTAAAATCTTTAGTCTTCCATCTGTTTTTGTAGTTATTTGTTTGTTTTGTAATTGTAGTGTTCATTTTTATATGTATGTATATATATATAGTGTAGTTTTGCACGTGAACTGGAAAAAAGAAAATGTTGACACACTCAAAAAAAGGGAGACTTAAATTGGAAAAAAAAAACCTTAATGAATTAAGTTAAATACTTTGAACAAACTGGGCCACACGGTTGTGTAGTGGTTAGCACTCTCGCCTTGCAGCGAGAAGACCCATGTTCGAGCCCCGGTTGGAACAAGGGCCTTTCTGCATGGAGTTTGCATGTTCTCCCCGTGTGTGCGTGGGTTCTCTCCGGGTTCTCCGGCTTCCTCCCACAGTCCAAAAACATGCAATGTGGGGCTTAGGTGAATTGGACACTCTAAATTGACCGTAGGAGTGAGTGTGAGAGTGAATGGTTGTTTGTCTCTAGTTGTGTGTGGCCCTGCGATGGACTGGCGAACTGTCCAGGGTGTACCCCGCCTATCGCCCGATGTAGCTGAGATTGGCACAGCACCCCCCGCGACCCTCTGGTGGAGGATAAAGCGGTTAGATGATGACTGACTGACTTTGAACAAACTAAAATTCACAGGGATGGTACACACTTTAGTATTTCCTTTTTTCAGTGTGTGTTGAACCCTCTTGAAAATGACACGATGCATCTCAAGGTCTTTGTCCTAATAAACAAATAAATAAATAAAAATATAGAAACGTTGCTGCGTGTACTGTTCACCAAACCCTACTCTAAACTTATTTGGGATTTAAGCTCTAGCTAAAAAAAAAGAAAAGGCAACACTGACCCCGTGTGGCGACTAATGTGATGTGACATTATAAAATAAAGAGAGGCCACAGACTCAGTGCTCACAGACTCTCCTCTCCTGTGTCTCCACAGGCCCCAAGAGCTACATGACGTCCACCATGACCGACCGCTTCGACTGCTACTACTGCCGTGACAACCTGCACGGGAAGAAGTACGTGAAGAAGGACGAGAAGCACATGTGCCCCAAGTGCTTCGACAAGCTCTGCGCCAACACCTGTGCAGAGTGCAAGCGCCCCATCGGTGCTGATGCCAAGGTGAAAAGTGTGTGAGTTGGATGGATGAGTGAGTGCAGGAGGACAACAAAAGAAAACATCACGTATCTGACCACACTTTGAATGATTTGAACATCAGAGGGTCCGATCTGGCCTGCAGGAGGAATTTGTTGTTGTTTTAAAATACTATATTGTTCAGTCCCAGATAGCAGTGACTACATGTGCTGTGCCTTTGTAGATCCACTGTGATCTTTAAGTTGTAATGCACATGTGTAAATGTTTAACTTAGGCATAATATTGTTGAAATTGCACCTTTTTTTCCTCAAGAAATTTCAGGTTGTTTACAACATGCTTTGTAAATGTAAAACAAATTTGCACTAAAATGAGTTTGAGTTTAAAGTCCTTGCTTTGTGCACTGGGACACAGTCATGTTGAAAAAAACTTGAACTGTTGACATAGACAGTATATGTTATAACAGTTTATGATAGAAACTCCTTAATTCCATATACTTAAAGGTGTGGCCAAATACTTTTGCCCATATAGGGTTATATCCAGAATCATCACAAAATTGGGGAGGTCGGGGTAATGGCATATTTCGCAGTCTTGCTAACATCAAGCATTCTGCTTCTTCGTCCAAAAAACGTCAAAAAGTTAGGAGTTGATACACTTTTCCAAAGGAATTCCAAACTATTGTTAGGGGTATTATGTTTTTCGTAGTAGGCTTAAATTACTGGTTTCCTAAATCAAATTACACCTACAATACCGAGTATAAAAACAAATATATGAGACCCTTTTGAACCATGTAAAATAAAAAAACACGAATGTACCATAAAAGACAAGACAATGAGAGCATATTTTCATGTTATACAAGTCGTCTGTCATCCAGCTGCAGTCTGTATTTCCAAACTACTCTCACTACTACTGTTCATCACTCAGTCAAAATGTGTGTGTGTTTAAAAAACAAACAAACAAACATTATTATGACCAATAGGCCTTAAACACTTCCTACTTAATTTCCACCATCCGAGTTCCCAAACTCCTTCATGGCTCACCACATCCCATTTCGCCTCTTGCAATTCCTGCCACATGGGCCCGTTCTGCAGCCGTGGCCTCGAGCCTCAATCTACATGACGAGTAAACAAACTCCACTTTAACTGAATTCTGCACGAGGCGGCCTCTGCTCACCCTCTGCTCCCCCCTGCTCCACCCCCTCTGCATCCAGGAGCTGCATCACAAGAACCGTTACTGGCACGAGGACTGTTTCCGCTGCACCAAGTGCTACAAGCCGCTGGCCAGCGAGCCGTTCAGCGCACGCGACGATGGCAAGATAATGTGTGGCAAGTGTGGGGCTCGTGAAGACGGCAACCGGTGCCAGGGCTGCTATAAAGTGGTCATGCCAGGTGAGTACAAGTGTGATACTTCTGTTTTTAACCTGCTCCATTTAAATAGATGCGAGAATTAGACTTAATGGAAAAAACAACCAGATTATAACAAAAATACAGTACGAAAGAACATTTCAACTCAAATAAGGCAAAGGCTTGTTTTCGAAATCCGATCAAAACCCACGCACACAGTTGTGGTGAAGCAGATTAGCTGAGATTTTGCAGGATTGAATCAGTGACTAATGTGAGCAGCTGCAGATAACTTCGTTAATATAGTTGCAAATACTTTGATTCACCCATTTTTTTTCAAATGAAGACCATGATGCTGCTGTGTTTGTTTAATTCGACCAAATTTGACCCGTTTTTTTCCCCAGATCTTTTACTTTCTTTTTTAAGCATGACATAAACACAGTAAAGACCAGTGAAGGGCCTTTATTTTCTTTGGGAGGAAGTGGCTTTGACGTTGACCTTTTGTCTAATTTATTTTATTTTTTTCCTCTGTTGTTGTGGGAATGAGACATATATCTCAGATCCACTGTCTGGTGATCAAATAACACATTTATCTCTGGAAATTAGTCAAAAAACAATGTATATTTAGGGTGAAGTGGCCCTTTAAAGCTGCAGCTTTAGTGAAGAAAAGGCCAGAAAGGTTTTAGCTCACAAGAGAGTTTAAGTTTACTCTTTTCCTTCTGCTTTTTTGTACTTTTTTTGTACTCTTTCAGTTTTGCTTTGTACGAATCAGTGTGTAAATCCCAGTGCAAACTTAATTCAGACCCAAAGACAAGATATTAAACTTTTTTTTTTTTTTAAATGTTATTAATATTCTGTGTTTTTAGGATCCAAGAACGTGGAGTACAAGAACAAGGTGTGGCACGAGGAGTGCTTCACCTGCTTCGAGTGCAAGCAGCCAATCCGCACGCAGAGTTTCCTCACCAAGGGCGAGGACATCTTCTGCGCCCCCTGCCATGACAAGAAGTTTGCCAAGAAGTGCTTTCATTGCAAGCAGGTACAAGCACCGACTGTATCACAATCACCATGTGTCTATGTCATTACTGTACTGTATAGTATCCTGCAAGAGGTTTGTTTTTTTACAATTGTTTGAGATCATAATTAAAGTATCTCTCTGTAAATTCTCTATAAAGCCAATCACCTCTGGAGGGATCAGCTACCAGGACCAGCCCTGGCACTCCGAGTGCTTCGTGTGCCGCACCTGCAAAAAATCTCTGTCCGGCATTCGCTTCACTTCCCACGAGAACAGCGTCTACTGCGTGGACTGTTACAAGACTGATGTGGCCAAGAAGTGCCACGGCTGCAAGAACCCCATCACAGGTCAGCATGGATCGAAAGTCTTGTGTGTGTGTGTGTGTTTGTTTCTTCTGGTTGTGATCTCTGACAGAATATAATCTGACAGATTATAATGTGCTAATTTATGACTCAGTGAGACTAGGATTCAGTGCAGATATAAGACGTTACGGATGGCGAGCTGGGAGTACAGTTGATTTAGTGTTGTGAAATAGTTGTTTGTTTTAGTCATTTAAAATGAATTTGAACCTTTTATTTTAAGTTTATAATTTGTGAATTGTTTGCACAAGTCTTTTTTTTACAGTGATTTTAGCATACAGACAAAAGTTTGTTTGAAATGGAGTTCTTCTGTCTGGAAAATTCTTATTGTACTTAAAGATTTGCTTTTTAAAAAGTTAAATTTCTTCCTGAGAAAGAAAACTGCTGCCCCCAAAGAAATCACAGTATACTGATGACAGCGTCATCCTGGGTAGTGTTTGGATGCATCACCTGTTACGCGACAGAATCACCACCTGCCTGTTGCCGGCCGGCCGACTGACTGACGGATGTCCTGTCCTCTCTGTCTCCGCAGGGTTCGGCCATGGAACCAACGTGGTGAACTATGAGAGCTACTCCTGGCACGAGTACTGCTTCAACTGCAAGAAGTGCAGCCTCTCGCTGGCCAACAAGCGCTTCGTGCTCACTGGAGATCATATCTACTGCCCCGACTGTGCCAAGAAGCTGTAAAGGCAGACAAGCACATTCGTGGAATAATACCAAAATTGAAAACTTTTCTCATGAAATGATCATTTTTGTAGTAAAACAAACAAAATAACAGAGACACAGTTTCTGAATTTGCATAGAAATGTCATAAGTCAATTTTGATGATATACAATGACATATTAGGGGTTAATTTCAACTAAATATGCACTTGCTTTATAATGTATCGCCTCATAGATAACTGCAACTCAGTTTTAGTGACTTGTTGGGCTCTGACATGGCAACATTTTGTTTGTGCGATCAGATTAGCGCGATAATCTGATCTGCCGCGTGAGACAGGAAGCCTTTTTCGGTGCCTTACTGGAATGTTTCCGAGAATAAACATGCTTTTTAACACGCATATTACAGCTCCTCGTGCATACCAGCTTCGATTAACCCGTTACATACCTGAGTGGTTGCCATTTTTTGGCTGCTTGTGTACTCCTGATTTCTGTTTGAAGTTGAGTGTAAAACAAGAATTTAAAAAAGAGAAAATAAAGACGTGACAAATGAATATTTTTGCCAAGACTTTATTGGTGTAACAGTTTTGTAACAATTCAGTACACTTTAGTTATATTTACAATACAAATTTCATTTATGGACAGGGCATTGTTGAGCTTTGTAAATCTATCAGTGAAATATTTATATTCACACAGTTGCCCTGGTTGGGTGGACTGATTGTCGAGGCTGAGGTAAAGACAAACTTTTCTTTTTTTTACCTGTGATATTATAAAAAGTCTAAATCTCAATCTAAGGCACCTTTCTATCCTATAGTTAAAGATGATGTTGAGGACTGAGGACAGTCAGCTCTGTGCTCCAGTCCTCAAACATGCAGCAGGACCTGGATAAGATACAGTATATGTTCAAGCAGCAGCTACAACAGCCCCCCCAACAGGTGCTACTCGTAAGTGGAAAGATGAGTGGGAAAGCTTTGATACAGAGTTTGGCTTCAGGCAAGTTTTTGGGTTATGAGTGCACGTTTTTAAAAAACATCCAAGACAAACGATGTTTCCTCCTCGAGGTCTGTGCAGTAAAGCTACAAATCAGTAACAATTCTTAAAACATCGCAAGTATTTTCTAAACAATGCAAAGAGTCTTCCAGAAAGAATAATGTGTAGAAGCTAAAATGCCGGGCAGCTTTGAGGGACACGGATGGTTTTACGGAGCCTGTTACATTCTTTGAGCTCATTAATTACAAAGCTAAGCACTAAAAACTCCTACGATTTATGTACAGAGAGACTTTAGTCAGCAGAGAACAAGGCAAAACGAAGAATTAAAATCCATTTAACCCACGGGGAACTTTAAGATTTCAACAGAGTTCATTGAAGAAAGCAACATAAACGTCTGCCTCGTGTCACGCCATGTTCAGTGGATGTGCCTCGTCTTGTGCTACAAAGGAAAAATGATTACAAACTAAGCAGACATGCCCACTTCCTTTGACATTAGACTCACTGCGAGACACAGACACGACCCAGACATGTCACCGAGAGATGAGAGACGCTCCGGCTCATCATCACAATGTAAACAACGTGTGTAGTCCTTTTGCGGCACGACACCAGACTCGAAACTATACACACACAGAATCACACGCATTATGAGAAGCCATAAGAGTGGGTCCCCACTTGGTCCCTTGTTTTGCAGAGCTACTGTGGAAGTGGGCTGCCCAAACCAAACCTGACTACCCTCACTGGGCTTGTGTCAAAAAAACAGAAACTTCAACTTGGAGCGGACAAACAACGAGACTTCAATTATCAACATCCTGACCCACTGAAAACATGGCTTCGTTTGCCTAATACTGATATATATATATATATATATATGTAATATATATACACACATACACACACACAATACAATAACACTTAAATATATGTAGAAATGTATTTTTTTATATATAAACAAACCGCCAAATTCCATATAAAAAAATAATTGAAATGTATTTTTTTTTGTCAGATGCAGCAGCAGCTAGTGTGGTGTGAATCTTAAACAGAGGTTGATGGGAGAGAAATGAAATGAATGATGAAGCCACACAGACAGAAGGATGGATGTGAACACTCAAGGAGTCTGCTGTAAATTATAACGACGTTAGTAAACATACATTTAATATACATTAAAACCTAAATGAACCACGAGATCCTCACTCAACCGACAGCTGAAACTTTAAGGAACTGCTTTTAAATTCAACACTTGTAACTGTTTCTAATTACCAGCTATGAACCCGAGTGCCTCTAGAGGCCATCGCAAGAAGCACAGGGAGGGAGATGATAAAGATTTAACGATGAGAGTGAAAGGCATGAAAGAAAATAAGGTTGAAAGGACAGAGATCTGAGAAGTGTCACATGCAGCATGAAAATAAAATCCACTTCAAACTTAAAGCTCTTCCTGGGAGACTGCTTCACTGTGCGTGTATGAGCTTTAGCACAAAACTATTGTGGTTATTCACACTTTGAATGAGCAAGTTGGGAGAAAAAAAGTTAAGGCCATATTGCTAGATGCTGCGAACAACAGCCGGTCAAGTAAATTTTAGGTGAATCACATGCAAATGTTGGGATGCCCTAACCCACAACAGCACAGAATGCACTAATGTTCCTTCCATTACTCTCACAATATTTACCTCATATTCAGTTCACACAGTATAACGAACATGGGTGGTGGAATATTCTCAGACGAGAGGAGAAAAAGGAAAAAAACTTTCACAAATAATAATTACAATAACAAGAAAGAAGCCCAAATTAATAAATTACAACAGCGCACCCCTGACAAACACAAAGCTCTTAAAAAACATCAAAATTGGACACAACATAGAGAGAGAAGAAAAAACATCTGGAAAAGAACTAAAGACAAGTGGAAGAGGACAGAGACCTGACGCAATCATGTTTAAGGAATATATGGAATTTCCCTGAAGAATAATGTTTTTTGAACATATAATTTCAATATATATGTTTCCTCATGATGTAGGGTGCAAACGCAGCACTCGGGGTGCCATTTCCGCTTCACCTAGTGCGCCTCCCACTGGAAGAGGAGGGTGACAAAGAGAAGGAAGCTGGTAGATGACTTTTTAAAAAAAAAACAAAAACAAAAAAACAACTCAGCCAAATAGGAAGTTTAGGAGTGCAACAGTGAGAGGCTTCTCAGCGACAGCTGCAGCATCAAATCTCTGCACGGACACAGGAAAATAACAGTTACCATTCATCTTAAAGTTACAGATTCCCATTAAATGAAGTAGTAAGCGAGCCCTCACCTGAAAGGGCTTCTACGGGTTGATTAGAGGAATGCAGGGTGTTGACAGGGGTTCCCTTGTCCTCAAAGGCTACTCTGGTGGCGTCTGAGCTCCCGTCACAGTTGATCAAGACCTGGTTACAGTCTTCTGACTCAATGAGCGGCCTCGTCTTAGTGTGGACGTTGAGGTCAATGAATTCCTCATAGTTCCACTGGTTGGATTTGCCGTTCAGACCCGAGACCAACCCCACTTTAGCAGAGTCCTGCTCATTCAGGAACTCTGAGCCCTCAACAAGGCGGCCTTTGGGGACTGGACTGGAGAGGAGAGGAGAGGAGAGGAGAGAGAGAGAGAGAGAGAGGAGCGAGGAGAGGACACACAAAACATTTAAGGGCTGCCAGTAGTTAAATGGTTAAATGTGGATTTAAGTGTAGGAGAATCGAGGCCTTCTCAACTGTCTGTCTGGGGATCTGATATTTTCACATGATACATGATGAACATGAGACTAAGTCTATTTTCAGAATGTTGTTTCAGGCAGACTGTCTGCACTTTTGATAAAAAAGGAGATCAAATCAGATTAGTTTGTCCAGACATAGCTAACCTATCTGCTCTGGTTGCTATGGTAGGTGCGGTTTCCAAACACAAATACATACAAATTCAAGACAATTTAAGATGTAAATGTAGCAGCCAGAGTGTTCAGCCTGAGATGCGCCTGTAGAAATGGATTTGAATTCCCACCACCTCCAAATTAGTTTCTTTCAAAAACCAAACGGAATCAAATCTGAACAGGAAATAACATTTTCTGGCAGTTATTATTTTACAGTTTTACAGTTTTGATGAATTTGGTGCTTTCTTCTGCAGTTATACCTTATAGCCTGAGGTTCATCGGTACTTATGCCATTGTTATTTTCTTTATCTTCAGTCTCTGGTATTCCGTTGATATTGCACAGAGGCTCTCCTCCGGACAGACCACACTCAACTTTGTCGGCCTCCGTGTCATCGATCTCTGCGTCATCGATCTCTGCAATGCCGTCAATTGAGAACATCACATTATGCCATATACTGCATAGGAAACTGCGTAGAAAGGGCCTCTTAATTTTCCTAAATCTGCTCTCTTACCACTGGTTTCACAGTTCAGGTCCACTGGATCGTCTCCATTTTCCTGGAAGCATTTATCATCATCATCATCATCATCATCTCTCTGGACAGGAAAAACAGACAGACATGATCTTGTTTACAGAGGAGGTTTGGGTCTACTGGCTGTGTCATCCTGAATATTAATATCTGCTGAGTTGGTACAACAAAGCCGACGTTGCTATTACCATGCCCACAGCTGTGTTTGCGGATAATTAAAAGCCTATGAGTACGGGGCACCAATCACTAAGGAGTGGATCGATAGACCAATTAGAGAAGAGTGTTTCAGACAGCAATTGTGAGCTTACCTTCAAGTCACCAGCATCCCCTTTTCTGGTTCTCTTCATTATTTCTTCAATTCTCTGAAGTGGAAACAAAGTACAGGACAATTTTAATGAACAATTTCATTCACAGAATGCTATATTATAAGGCATTTGTTATCAGATGCTTAGGGATACATTAAGTTTCTATCTAATCCAAATAAGTGAAATTATTCGTGATCCAAAGCAGATTCTGTTCTAAAGCAATCATGTGATCTACTGTATGTGTGGATGATAAAGACTTGACTAGAGCTTGACTAGAGTCGGTCTTCGTCAAACCTGGAAATGATGATGTTCTCAAATGTCTTGTTTTGTCAACAAACCAAAATGATTAACTTTTAATGATGTATTTGTTTTCCAGGACAAATAAATGCAGGACATATTCACGTTTAAGAAGCTTAAACAATCGGAAATCTTGTTTTAATCATGAAAAAAGCTAGTTGTCGATTAATTTAGTAATCAATTAATAATCGATTCATAGATTAATCGTTTCAGCTCTAAACTTGACTGAAGAGAAGCCTCACTGCACCATTCATCCATCTTACCCTCTTCCTCTCCATTCGCTCTTGCTGGTTCTGTTGCATAATGCGTTCCCTCTCCTGACGGACTCTCTCTGCCTCCTCCTGAGCCTTGGCTTCAGCCTCCTCACGTTCCCTCTGGAGTTCGGCCTGTTTCAGTGCCTCCTCTTCTGCCAGTCTCACTCGCTCCTCCTCTGCCAGAAGAGCCTCTTCTTCTTCTCTGACTTTTCTTTCCTCCGCAAGCTTCTTCTCCTCCTCCACTCGTTTCAGTCGAGCCTCCTCTGCTAAGCGAGCTTCCTCTTCCTTTCTCAGCCTGGGACATGGACGAGAAACAGCAGCAAATGCTTGACAACAAACCCCAAAACAATACGTTTAAAGGTAATTTGTCTAGATAAACATTCAGGGGTGCTTTTCAACAACTCATGGGATAAAGAACAATGCAAATTTAATTTTGCACTTTACTATTTCCTGTGTTCTCTATACATAATCCTTTGGGGAGAACCCTTGTCACAGGGTTACATATCAAAACTGTCACCTCTCCTCTTCTTCCCTCTGTAGCCTGAGCTGCTCTTCTTTCTCTTTTTGCTCTCGCATCAGCCTTCGATTCTCTGCCAGGATCTTGGCAGCCTCAGCAGCCGAGTTGGTTCCCGTTGAGGCTTTTGAGTCTGACAAGTAGAAAGACAAATATAAGAGGATACGTTTAACTTTATGTCACCCATTTCCCATTGTAGTACAGCTCAGAGACTACAGTCTGTGCATACAGCGACTGGAGAAGGAAAGATGGGAGATAAAGGACAGAAAGCCGGATTGGGGGAAGGGCGTACTGTGATAAAGATTTGCAGCAGCGGAAAAGTAAGTAAGTGGCCTCATGTCAAGTTGTGTAACCGTCACATGATAATGGTCGTGCTCTTTGAGAAAACTTTTAGTCTATATCCTCAGATATTCCGCAATCATAACATCTATCCTCTAAATAGATTTGCCATTGTATCTTCCACTTCATAAAAGGTTTATGAAGTTGTGAAAGAAAATACTTGACTTTTATTTGCCTATACATTGGGTTCAATGTGGTATTCATCGAGTAAAATGGTTTCTAAATTGACTTTTGAGAACTTTTTTATCATGACATATACAGTTAAGACAACATGATCTAACATGGCTTATGTTGTTATAACATTATTCATACTGTCAATTATAAATGTAAAATATGAGGGGCAAATGTATCTTGCACAGCATGACTTTCTCCACAAGGTGGCAACAGTAACAGTCTCAGATCTGTAACAGGATGCAACTCCAGCAGGGAACTAATAGCTCTCCTGCTCCACTGAGATTAAATGCAAACTGAGCCCCTGCCACGTCAGTCTGCAGCACACATGACACACTCATATGCACTTCCATTTCAGGTGACTAAAACAATGAGTATTCTCTCAAACCAAACTGTCTTTTCATTAAACCATGATCACAGGGGATGTCATTTTCATCCTCTCCAAGTGAAGGTGCAGCATATAACATCCACCGTTCTGTAAATTTAACAATTTATTAATGTGTAAAACATTATTTTTTTGATCCAGGAGTACTTCCTTTTCCTTCTACTTGTGATTTCATTAGTATACATAGACAATAAAAAATAGGACTGAACAAGGAATACATGGAGCATGACAAGCAAGAATCTCTTGAGTAGTAAGTGACAACATTGCACCAGATTATGGAACACCGGTTTCTAATATACAATGTTTGAAAGCAATGATTTACCAGAATTTTGTTAGTATCGATAGGTGTGTAAGCAGGTTGAGGTTCAGCAAAGAACTTAAATGATATTTAATGAGGTATGAGAAAACTGAGAATGTCATGCTGGGCCCAGTGTACACCATGAAACTGAGAGCCAGTGTGGATCCACCAGTGCAAACATCCTGGTTGCCAGAATAACAGCAGAACACACGTGACAATTGCTAGCACAGACTAATTAAAAATTGTCACTTTGGTTGTCTGTGGTTGCCTGCCTTTAAATAAAGCAAAGCAGGTTTGAATTTGTGAAAACATGAAGCAGTACTGCACATTTTCATGTGATGCATTCTTATTATTGAAAATATCTCACCATCTTTGTCTTTGGACTTGCTAGATTCAGAGGACTGTGGACCTACAGCCTGGACAGGAAACATATCCTTAGACTTGGAGTCTCTCTTTCGTAAAGTAGGGGGCCCAGTTGGAGTCAGAGCTGGTTTCTGGATTGGTGGGGGTTTGGTCGTTGATGGTTGGGGGGATGGGGGACGTTGCTTCATTGCACCAGGTGAGGGTGGGCGTGTCCTGGGACTCTGCCTGTAAGAATAAAGTGCAGGTTGTGTCCTTTGAATCTTCCAAAAGATAAATAAATAACAATACCACAGAAGCATTTAAGATGAGCTGTGGAAAGCGTGTAGACTTACTTGGCTGCTGCTGGGGAAGGGGTCCGCTTTGGAACTGGATTGGGGGCTGGGGATGGTGAGCGGTTGCGTCCGAGGTTAGTGGACGGGGAGGCGGGACGTTTGCCACTAGGTGATGCCGACTGCTTGTCTTTCTGTTGTTTTACAGAAAAGGGACAGGAGTGACAAATTAATTTATGATAATGCCAAAAATCGGCACTAAGCTCAAACCTGAAACAGCTTTGCTTACTGCAAAACCTCATTGTCAATTTAAATACGGTGTCATAAATAAAACAGATGTAAATGACGTGACAAGTTGTATTGACCTTGAAGGGACCGATATACACCAGGTCATTTCTTCTCAGATAGTTTGTATTTTAGAAAACAATATAGAATAAACAAGCTGTCATTTATCCCATTTATCATTTTCAGATCCCAAACTGAATTCCTAACTGAATTATCAATATATTTGGACAGTCTGTGTAAACAAAGCTCATAATCCTTTAGTAAATGAAATGAAAATTGACAATTTATAGAACATTAATGCTGCATATGCCACTTTTAGTCTGACTGGCATGCAGTACCAAACAGTGGCATACTGGTGTATTACACGTTCAGGTTTTAATTCATCCATTTTTACTGACCTGCTATGTTTGGCACTGTAAACAAGATGACAACAGGGCAGAGCAAGGTCACACACGTGATACTCTGACAGAGAGAGAAATACATAGCAGCGCTGCCCTACAACAAAGCTGTATGTAATGAATGCCAAGTCAGCTAAATGTATTGTCTGCAAATGTAAAAACCTGCAGTTGCAAGAAACTGATTTTGTTGTGCTCTTAGCTTAATACCACCCTTATTAACATACATGTCACATGACTTAAGGCAGTCTACTCTGGGTGAAGTGTCAGAAGTGGATGAAGTGATAAAAGACAAATTTGAGTGTAAAACCAAGTGCCTGAATAATAAGCATGAAGCTGTGAATTTCAATTATCTCAACTGCAAATCTGTGCATGTGGAAAAGAGGGACAGAGTGAGGAGAGTCAAAGGCCTTTGATATAAGGCCTCAGGATCAGGGTGGGTCTGCTTTGCATCGGATGATCTGTCCCTAATCTGGTCACTGTGAATCCCTTTGTTTAATGCTACGACAATAAGACCCTTCACAGCCACAGAGAAGGACAGTTAAGTAATGAGAGAAAAGCAGACAGTACAGGCCACCAAATGAGAAAATTAGAAAAACCTATAGCTAGGATTAAAATTCTGCCCGTGCTGTGACAAATCCAAAGTATGAGTGGCCAACAGAGAACAAACAACGGCTGGAGGAATAAGATTTCCCTATTATTCATATCCCCCAGCAGTGCTTTGTAAGGCAAATGAAGGTGGCTATGCACATATAAATGAGTCAGTACATTTACATGATGACCAAATCATTGTTAGTCCAGCTCAAACAGGACTTTTAAAATACACTTGAACATGTTAGTACAATTCAAACCCAGAAATACTATAAAATAAGAAGCCAACAGCGAGAAAAACATCCAGATTGGTTTAGGACTGGAGACAGACTATGGGTACCAGCGAGCTTAAGTTGTTTGGTCTGTGACTTGTGATGCAACCAAAAAATATCTAATACTGACAAGCTGAATCTAGCACAGGCGGAGGCGGACACACTTCACACACATAAATGATGCGTGGCTTCCATATATTTCTCAAAGTAGTGTCACCTGGTGATATTTTTAAAGTCTTATCTTATATACATAACATTATTGCTGGAAATTAAACATCTATTATGGATTTATAAACACAGTACAATGCTGATTTCTTTTTTAAATAATCTGAAAATCCTGTACAGTGATTTAACACTTTTAATATCTTTTAATATCTAGTTATTTTTGTCATTATACCTCTATCAAGATGACATGGTCCAACACATCCATCTACTTCAATACATAAAATTAGAAATGCTAGACTGTGATGAAAAGCAACCGGACTCCCCATTGCTATAAAATAATGGAACACTGTTCTTCTACCTGCACAATCGTGATTGTACTAATATAATGCATAAGATTTTAATAAGATTTAATAAGATTTAATAAGATTTTGTCTAATTTAAGTTTAAAAAAAAATACTTGTGATTGTTCTCTTCCAATTCATCTATAAAAACGCACAGTTCTGTGTCATCCTGTCAGCACTGATACATACTTAAAAGAGATCTACAAATACCCAGAATAAATACAGACACAAACATGCAGTTTAAAGAGACGGGAACAGGGAGGACAACAGGTGGAGATCACTTCAGCTGATCATTTACAATATGTATGTGTCCGTCTGATTTTAACTGTTTTCTTTGGAAGCCAGTGGTGTTAGAAACTTTAACATCAAGGTGTTCTCACCAGTGACGGGTCAAGGGCTCCATCAGCTGAAACGGAGGTTGTCATGCCGCTCTTCTGTCGGTCAATGCTACGGCTGCGCACAGGTCCACGTGGCGGATGCAGGGGAGTGGCAGAGGCTGAGCGAGGACACATGTGACACTCTGGTAAAGGACACAGTGATCGCAGGACCAGAGTAGAAACAACCAATGGGAGGTGCGACAAGTGGCCAAAAGGGCAGCAAGGCAGCAAAGAGCGAAAGAAGAGGGGGGAAAAAGGAGAGCAGGAGGAAAGAGATGGTAAAATGGGCAAGGGGAAGGGATGATAGATGATGGTTGTAAGAAATGCAGAAAAGTTGTTTGTATGGAGGGGAAAAGAGCACAAAAAAGCAGTTTGTTAAATATAGCACATTAGGCAGGCAACCGCTTGATTGCTCATGGTTTCATAGGGCTGGGGATTATAGGACATGAGACACAGAAGACAACAATTTCAGCAAAAGCCCCGGTCACGTCACAAACGCCACTGGACAACATTCACAAACCTGAGCACCAAGCAGCACGTCACAGCACACACTAAACAAAACCTACCACTGATACAATAAGCCCACACTGGGAATACACACACACACACGCATTACACAGATATTAGTAGATTTAACACAATATTAATGTTTACAGTGTCACTTGTTGTGATCAGGTTAAAACTAAAACATTAGCCTTTGTTCAGTCTGTTACAGGCAATCAAGGCAATGGTTTTGACCTTGCTGTGTCAAATTGAGCGATTGGCACGGTAATCCGGAAACCTGAGAACTCTCCCTGACACTGCCTGGTCACAAATGTGTGCCGATAACTCATTACGACAGTAAACTATGCAGCTATCTTGACTATGAAATGTATCCTGCCAATGCAGCTTCTGATGCAGATGTGTCATGTTTCTGATCTTGCTATACTTAGCTTAAGATCTATAGCTACTAATGGGTTTGTAATGGCCAGTCAATAAACGTCACAACCCAAAACCAAAGCTGCAGTTGCAGCTTTTAAGCATGTCAGTATGGTATAGTGTGTGGCTTTACTGTTTTCAAGATTCATTAAGAATTATTCTGCACATACATATATGTGTAAATCTGTTTTCAATGATAACATGAAAACTGCAGATTGGGGAGTTGAAGGTGTCCAAATAATCTATGAAAATGTTGGCAATTAATATTTGAGCACCATGTACTGCAGTTCCAAACACCCTGGTCTGACTACAAGAACACACGTAACAGCACAACAGTCTTATTCTGACGTAACGACAACCAACGGGTAAGCAGCTTAGAGCAAATCTACCAGCATGGACTCTGATGGACTCTGTCTTCAGATGCGGAGAACTGCTCCTTACCAAGCTGGCCCAGCTCAGCACAAAAGAGCCAATTGTGTCAGACTGGAAAGCGCATGTCAGCTGGATCCACGTGTGCGTGTTATTTACCGAGTAATATTACAGTCTCACATGGGTGTACTTTGCTGTGTTTAATCGCTGATCATGAATGCTGATTGTTACAATAGTGGCTTTAAAAACACATGGAACTGCAGCAATGTCTGCGATGCCGCCGCCACCATGGGGCCAGTAAACCTTTCGAAGGACTGATCCAAAATCATAAAACAGGGCACTGGGATGAGCTCAGATCTAGAGACGTGATACTGAAAGTGACAGGGTTGATTTATTACTGCAAAAATAAAGGAAGGCTAGGAGGACCACAAGGAATGTTTAGCCATTCCTCCTTTCAATCAGGGTCTCCTGTGTGGAGGTTACCTGGAGAATCTGTTCCTTCAGTGGACAGGACGGCGGCACTCTTGCTTCTAGCTAGTGAGGCCTGGGTGGGGGTGAGCAGACGACTAAGGAGCCCTCCGTCCACAGTGCTGGCCGGTGGCCTGTGAGCTACACCGGCCGAAAAATCACCCGAGAACAGCAGAGAAGAACAAAAAGACCAAGAAGGAAAAAGTGGGCATAAATGGGGGGATGACAAGGCAACACAAAGGAGGGGGGGTCAATATAGTTAAGAAATGTCACCATGTGATTTAACCAACAGGAGAAAATCAAAACAAGATCCAAAGGTTACAGTATGTCTCAGGAATCTTACATGGGCTCCTTATAAACTGTCTTTTGTCCTGTTAATAAAATGATGATTGTTGGTAAAAGACAGAAAGGAAAAGACACCATGGAAGAATACCGAGACAGACCGAAGATCTGATTGTCTGGAAACTGATAAGCAGTTGGAAGCATTATTCCAAGTAGAAAATTAGGTCAAATCAATGGTTCCTTGGGGCAGAAGAAAGGGTGCTGATGGGGGGAAAAACAAACCGTTAGTGAACTTTAAAGACAGTGGAGCCATAATATTAGGTAGGAAGATGAGAAGTGGAAGAGACAAGTCAAAATGTGACAGGGAAAAGGGCCTGGGAAAAGACAAGAGCTCTTCAGCTTCTACTGTCCAAGGTCTCCAAGGCTGAGGTAAAGGAGTCAAATATAATGAATAATTTAAAATAATGAGGTTGACTCTACTGGAGCCATTCTGTGCTGAGCAAATCAGCGAGTGTCAATATGCCAGAAAAGCACTAAGGTCTAAACTGATGTGGCAGCAGAAATAAAGAGCTCTTGCTTTGATGACAAAAAAAAAATCCTAATTTTGGCCACCAAAGTAACAGATTAAGGCAAGAACAGTTGAGAATGAGTTTCCCGCAAGTCCTTAAATGCTACTTTCAAACGGAGATCGCAGAGTCAAACCTCTTTTTGGAGCCCCTTATTGAAAGGACATCTGTTGTCGACAGACTTGTTCTTGTTAGCTGATAAGTACGAGCCCTTGGAGCCTGCTGTTCAGCACCAGTATGCATGGCCAACTATGAAGCATCCGAGTAATTAGTCTGTGATAAGGCTGTAGTTCTAAATATGAAAGATTGTCACTGCACTGTAATATTGCTAAGGTTAATCATATAGAACAAACATCATGTACAAGACAGGAACATTTCACAACACATCAGCACTAAGAGGCTGACAAAGCTTTAGGACAAACAAAAGCATTGGTGGTTAATGATGATACACGAAGAGTTAGCAGCAGAGGTAATTTCTGCACCCCGAGGGGAGCCACGGTATCATGGCACAGACACACCACAGTGAAGCACGAGCTCACTGACTAAAATCCAGCCATGATGTCATCTGGGAGGGAGAAAACAATCAACACTTTGTGAAAACAAACAATACACAATCCAGACACACACACCATACAATAAAATCAATCCAGGGTTTGAAAAGTTGAAAAGAAACCAAGGAAAATGGTTAAAACAAACTCAGCTGTCAATGAGAAACACGTGCAGGATCTGATGAGGGAAGACTGGCACACAGAACGAGCAGTTTTGTAGATCACAGGGAAATGAGTGTGCAGAAATTTAGCAGCTTCTCAGGGGATACTTCAGAAGCAAGTGTAAAAGACCTTTGCATGAAGGACAGAGGGAAAACACACAGTAAAAAAAGGAACCAGTAGGAGGACCGCTGAATGTTCCATGACAGTAACTTGAGCAAAATGAGAACGTTATCCCAAAAGCTGCAGATAGTATTATTGAGGGCTTTCATTTAAAAACAAACAATTCATACTGAGCAAGCCATTAATAATATATCAGAGCCGCATGCTTGTTATTCAAAGATGGAGGCCTTAGCAAATGCAGAGAGGAGCATGAAAGGAATTACTGCCGATTGTTCATGCTAGCCACCTTGATCATCCGTTGTCCCCTTATCAGGCTTGGCAGGGGTCTGTGCTCTGCCCACACTTACTCGAGTAAGGGAGGAACTTCTCTTCTTCACGGAATGGCCTACGGACATAGAAGGGAGTCAACAAAGACTCTCCGAAGACAGTTTACACACCATGTGAACTTCATTTGGCTTTATGCGAGTCACCAGGCTAGGGCTGACAGTAGCAGATGCCCCAGTTTTAAAAATGACAGCTAAAAACACAGACAAGAGTTGTAACTCCATTGTCTGATCCCCTAAAAACATTAATAGTACAACAGGGGGACTGTAGCTGCAAGTGTTTAAACTGTTAGCATATACGAAGTCAACCTCCAATGTGGTTATAATGGCTGTGGCAAGGTAACGTTATATTCGCTATGCCCTGTTGTGGTTTGAAAACGTTGTACTGTACACAGTCTTGGTTAAGAAAGTGCAGCATGAGATAAAGAGGGGATCTTTTGCACCTGTCTGATCCACCTGAAGCTTTTTGCCATCCTCCTTACTGGCCTGAGCAGCAACATTGCCATTGCTAGGCAACCGGTTACAAGACGAACTCCTTGGCTTAACACCTGAGGGACAATGATGACACACCCATTGGTAAATTTAGACATCAATGTCACTTGAATGGTATAGAAGTCTCTTAGACCTTTTATAATGTATCAATAGATCTGTTGAGAACAGATTACAGTTGATAATGAAAGAGATATTTGCAGTGTCTCAAAGGAAAAATGGCAATGGCTGCTTTTATAAACTGTGGAGAGATGAGAATCAGGTGCTTGTGATGTGTAGGCACACAACACATGGGAATATCGTGGCTTTCTATAGAATATTACAGCCACTGTATCTTTATTTCACTATTTAATTATTGAATTAAGGATTATAAATTGTGTTAATTCACTATATTTGCAGAGGAGCTAGTGAATGAGGCAGCAGAATTTAGAGATGATGTAAATGTATTATTAGTTGGAACCAGTGACTGAGACCAGCATTGGTACCAGTCTGTGTTCCAATGCTGCTGGATATGAAGAGAAATGGGGTCAGAGTTCACTCTAACCTTAAGAAATGGCGGGGAAAATTATTGTTATTCAGTTCTGTCACTTTAAATGTTTTAGGACACAAAGTTTCACACAAAATAGACAATAGTTGCTTAGGACAGATACCTGGAATACAGGGAGCAGGGAGAGTAGGGGGAAGGGGAGGAGAGACAGGGAGCAACTGAGGACACAGGGAAGAACTTACTTTTGTCAGGAGATTTGATGAGGGTAGCAGAGGAAGAGGAGAGGCGTTTGCTGATACCAGTCTCAGACGACTGTTTCAAGTTCATGGTGGATGTGGAGCGCTTGTCCACTAAGAGGGAGGAGGAAAGACAAACAAGGGGAGGCGGGATTTACATTGGAGGCATGCTGATGGGGGAGGGCATTTGGGTGCACATAAGGGAGTACAAGGTCCTGCTTTGCAAAGGATATGTGCCTTCATCAACGGACCAAAAATAAAAGTGCATAAATAAACACATTATAAAATCTATCTAATGAGTTACTAATGATAGCAAGTGATGCACATTTAGCAAATATCATATTTAACATGCCAATACATATTTTCACCCAATTATAAGTTGCAGTGGTTTCAGAGCCAAACATTATGGTTAGTAAGCAGTAGATGCTTTTTTTCACTGCTTCAAAAAAAAGAGCCAGAGAATCCAGAGATAATATTAGTCTCTGTTTTTGATGGCACATTTACATAGGCAACTTCCCATGTGAAGTTGCCTATGTACCTAGAAGTACCCCACAGTGTGAATGAGTGACAAATCCAGAGCTTTACTTCTAGTCGTTTGACAAGACCCAGGCACATTCAGAAATCAGACCTCATATACAAAAACTGTTAGTGAAAGACAGCCAGTTAGACCACAGGAGGTGGATGGTGGAGAGGGGGTGTGCTGGTTGGAAGAACAGGAGGTGATCATGCTATCTGCGGTAGCAGTGCTAGTCCAAGCTGTGTTGCTATACTGGTGAGAAAATAAACAATTAATCAACAAACAAAACCTTGTCGACTCCGTGGTGGCTTTTCTGGCGAGGCAGGGGAGATAACTATAGTAACTGGAGATGAGGCACTGGCATCTGAATCTCCTGTGGAAAAAACAGCTCTCAGGGAGGAGCGCTCAAATACAGGATGTGCTACAATCTTCATACAAGGAAGCAGTCTGTTGCTTCAAACCAGAACAGTTTTTTGAAACAGTTGTTGACAGCAGTTTAATACCTGACAAAAATGTCAACAATATCTAATATTCTTAATTAAATTAAATTGCACTTCACTTGAGGCATCTAATAATGTTAAGGATGAGATTCAACCTGACTGAGTGGAAAAAATAAATTTACTCATGTCTTTCTGGGTGTAAAAAAAAGAGGCACAAACAGATCTTTGTACTGTATTGTCTAGAAGAACAAAACATGTATTGTGTCTTTTTCAACAGAACCCGGTCTGACCAAGAACCTAAATCATCTTAACAGGATATCTGGTGTAAGGAATCTTTATGAATATTAGGCCTCAACTACATCACAAATGCAAAACTTTTGTTTTGTAGAGGTAAATAAGTCCTTATTTATGCTAAATGGTTACTTAATGCACACATGTAAGTAGATGATTGAAAGTCAAACGGTTAGGTGATGCAGGGACTTCTACCTGTTCGACCATCCGAGTCTGTGGATAATCCTCCCCATGACCATCGCTTCTGTCTGTGCTCCAGCCGCTCGTTACGCTCCATCGTCCGTCGCATCACTGCCTCATAGCGCTCCTGCGGCAGAGACATATACAAGTTAAAATTCTTCGACAGACCAAAATAAATTAGTTATCTGCATTTCACTGTACCTAATTCTATGTATGATATTGTGCAAACAATCACTATTTTTTTTCAATGTTATAGAAACCTTTCAACATAATCCTTTGCTTCTTTGCAAATGTAATTATCTTAGTTACAAGGGTCAAATCATCCGAACAATACCATCCAAAGCTCAAAAACATCCATGCATGCTGCAGCTACCTTTTCCTCTTCCTGTTTCTGCTTCCTCTTCTCCTCCACAGCGTGTCGTTTCTGCTCCTCCTTCCTTCGCTGTTCTTCAATCTTTTTCTGTCGCTCCTCCATCTGACGCTCCACCTGGAGCTTGGCCTTGCGCTCCCGCTCCATGATCTGAGAATCTCGCAAAGCTAACCACACACACACACACACACACACAGTGTAAGTGAGTACATAAACAAAGCAAAAAGTCATTCATTGGTAAGTTGTCTGATGTGTTAACAGCCTTTAAATAACTGTCAGTACAAACAAAACAAACTAAATTTACTGTCAATAACTGCAGGGAAATAGCTGACACTATAAATGATTCTTATTAAAATGACAGGATTTCCTATATTAAGAAGACATATTTTGTTATCAATGCATCAAACTGAGACTTACTCCATGTGCAGTTGAAAGCAGAGCTATATTCACACAAAATGTATTTCTCTTACCCTGTTGTCTCTCTGCTTCCTCTCGTCTCTCTTTTGCCACTCGCAGTTTGTCGTCTATTCTAAGTGTGGCACCGTCTATGACTGCAAACACACACACACGCACATATAATATGCGATTACAATCTACATGCAGTGAACACAAGGGTGGATTACAATGCAGCATAGATTTACAAAGGCTTTGAATCAAGCAGATGTACGCATGTGACTGCCATTAATGGGCTTTGTCAACTGTTACAGTAATAAGATGATGACTAAGGTTTACCTGCAGTAAGCCACCCTGAGAGGGCGGTGGAAGTGGATTGTGTTGCATCTAATGGTTCAGATTATGGATGACAATAAAGTAGTGACGGGGCTGAATCTGTGAGAACCAAGCCGTATCTGTGTCAAGGTGTGGTGTCATTTACCTGGCCTACTCCCCTGAGGTTTAGCTGATGTGTTGGTTGTTGGTTTTGGACTATTTCCTGCTACGCTGCGCCGCTCCTCTGCTTGTGCCTGTGCAGCTGCAGCTGCATGTAGGAAAACACAGAGACACCCATTGTTTACACAGACAGGACTACAGTCACTTAATGATATTTCTGACACAGCAGACGTACAAGATCATTTATTTACGCACTAATCTAACTAAATTCAAGTCAGATGGTTTTTTTTCTCTCTGCTTAGTGTGCTATTCATAGGAATGCTAGTTCAAGAGGAATCCAGCTGATTTGAAGCGACAGAACAATCCAACTATTCAGCTGTCAGACATGCCCCCCCACTCATGGTCAACCCTGTAGCCAGCCATATACTGCCTTCTGTGGCAAGCTGGGAGGGACAGGCTGCTGTAAGAAATGTCTGGAATCAAACCCTCATGAGCCACCACCTTGTATACAGCAAATATGGCCAGAGATGCACAATATTTTAAACACAATTTTGTATTTAATGATTATGTTACTTACTTAAAACAAATATTCACAAATTCATAACCACTGCTGCACCTCAATAAACAACATTATTAGCACAAGTCAATGCATATGAGAAAACAAGGGTAAATGGAATTCAGTCTGTTGTGACATTCATGGACAAACAAGAAATGTGTTTGCCTTAATAAAAGAGTAAGACAAGGGTTGCAAACATGCTTAGCAAATACATCATTATTTGTCTCCTCCACAGAGACCATCAGAGGTTTAACAGCTTTTTCTTCAGCCAAAACAATTCCCAGAAAAATCACAGTTAAGGGAGACGGAGGCAGAAAGGAAGGAAACTGGGAGGACACGATCAAGCCTTATGAAGCCTAGTATCAGCCTTTTCTGCAGTATTTTTCCTTCTGTGCTGGTGTGTATTCAGCAATTCGGAACTGCTGACAAAGAGGCAAAGGCATTGGTCGGTCATGTGATATTCACAATATTGATGAAGACTTTGAACTGTGCTTTGAAATTGTCTTGCTATCCATGTCTAACATTAATTTTATTTCTGTAAAATTATGATGAACAAAACCACACCTTTCATTTCCTACCTCAATACCTGCCACCCTGCCTCTGCACAAATGAACACAACATCTCCATCAATTTATATTCTGTGCTTTATATATTTGAGTAAAACTTGCTCAAATCTTTGCATTACAGGGTACAACAACAATCAGGCAAATTCCATCTCCCAATAATAATGTCATATTTAGGTGTTTGTACAGGAAAATAAATGTATGCACTCCAGTATATAACCACCTGTTGAACAAACAATGTGTTTGTTTCACTACAGCCTGGCACACACTCTCCCCCCTGTCACTACCAGCCTCACAACAGTCTCTTCTTCTTTCACTATTAACTATTTTATTGACAGTGGTATACCTTTTTTTTTAAATGCTAAATTATCTAGGCAAATGCAAAGTATCTTCTGTATATACTGGGACTTGGTATTGGCAGATACTCAAATTAAGAAAAAACATCTGCTCTGGACCAGGGGCCAAAACTTTGTGATTCTCATCCAATAGATTCTTCACATTGTTTGACATGAATGTTGTGTATGTGGTTAAAGTAGTTAGTGGTGTTTTAGTCTATTGTGAGGAGCTGTCATTTCTTCTTTTATGTATGAACACTGTGTTTTGCCTTGGCTGGTAAGAGCTAGGGACGCACAATATCACAGGCACAACATCAATATCTGAATTAAAATGTATTATCAGATATCGGCAAACACACCAAGATCTCATAATATGACCAACGACTAATAAAGTAGGCAGAATTGAATATTGTTGGTCTGGGTGGTATGACCAAGTTGAGTACGTCGAGTGAGAGAGGGAACGGTTTCATTTCAGATATCACCATAAAGTCCAATATTGTGCATCCCACTCAAAATGCTGGGAGCTATTATTGGAAGTTTCAGGTTAAATGTTAACATGTAAACTGGAGGAGCCTGAATTCTCACCATTGATCTGATCAGTAAACATCCCTTTCTATCTCCTGAGCCTCAGCAGGCAGTAAAAGCATCATTCATTTATTTCTACAAAAACTGCACAAACACACACAATACCAAACAAGATTTATAGAAATATTGGTTCGATTACACAATTTTTTTCCGTATTTATTTAGCGTATTATTGTCAGGTTAACAGTGCATCACACGGGGTGTAGCAGATAGTGTGAGCACATAAAAAAAGAGCTATTTAGCCTTTGACAACAGAGACAGTAATATGCTCAGAGAGTATAAAGGAAAAATAAATAGGGCACTATAAAATGAGCTGATCGGTAATCATTAGATAAACTATAATTTGTCTACGTTCTACCTTCATGTAAAGGTTAAATGACGGCTTAAACAAATAATCAGTGAGTGTTCTATTTGAGATGGTAACTGTTGCCCGGTGGCATTGAGCAGCTCCGTATTTAAGTGCTTTTAAGGCTAAGGCCTGTATAAAAGAAAACATTAAATCGGATAGGACTCCTAATTGATCATCGTCATACATTATGCTAATATTACAACACAAAACTCAGACTATTCAGGATCCCATTTATTAAGAGGCTGTTCAAACTGTATAAAGTTAACAGAGTGCCATAAACAGTTGAGTTGAAAATGCAAATATCTCGAAAACTATGACACATTTAAGACTCAGAGAGATTGCATTGTGTGGTCTTGGGAGAAGTAAAAAGCAGACCGAAAAGCAAACAGATAAAAATGTGCTTGGCTAAAACTACACAGATTATTCCTTTTATGAGCTGTAATATACTGCTCAATAAGCTTTTCTATCACAAACACTGATGCCTTTAAGGTTTCCCTGGATGTTTGTGAGCCACAGGAAGTGGATGAACTCAATGACCTCACTGATCTGAAGTGATGAGAAAGAAGTTAAATAAGTCAGACATGGCATCTAAGAGTCAAATGAACACAGTCTCCAACAAACAGACACAACTCTGCATTGATTAAAGTGCTGTAATGAGATGGAGAGAAGAACATGTTTGACAGATCTCAGGAGTGCCAGGTGTGCTCACAGAAACAATCAAAGGAACTGTCTCTCATCATTCCATCTCAATGGAGATTGGCACAAATTAACAAACATCCTCACTGCCACATAAACAAAGTCAGATGTAAAAGGTCAGATGGACAAACACACTCGTACACATTCAGGCCGCAGATTATATGCGCTGCACTAATTGATGGAATTGTCTAATCTGTTACTCAAGGGTAGATAGTACTGCAAAACATTGAGCAACCCCACACCCAAGGAGGTTGTGGGGTTGCGCATCTATCTCATCCATTGTTACTAAGCAACCAAAACCCGGAAGCTGCAGATAGACTGAAGTTGATGCAATGTCACGGACGACAGATTACAGGCACCGCTTTTCCCTCACCCTTGCTTCTCGATACATGTGTGAAGAACAAACCACTTGATGGTCCGTCTGGATAATGGGAGTCTCCACTGTATTTGAATTTGTGCACACATCAAATATGTAGTCATCAAAGTGATGTATTGTAGTCTGCAATATTATCTAGCTGTTCAAATTGTGATGTAGACATAGGACAGTTCCGTGGCTATTGTGTTACATTCTTCTAAGGCAGTACACATACCAAGGGCTGCCGGGTTATTATTGCAGCGATAGAAACCGACAAGGGGTCTGGTGATGACCTGCATTTGCAGCCCACACAAAAACACTAAACAGGAAACCGACCAGCCTGTATTAAATCATACAACTTCTTGTTGAATGCTACCAATGATCAAATAAATAACCAGAAGGATATTTGGGAGTCTGTCTCCCTTTCTCTCATTATGCAGTGTAGTAGAGAAGTAAGAGCTAGACGATCTGTGGGTCAGTTTTTTTCTGTCTGTCCTTCCAGCTGCAGCTTTTACTGTGTCCTGCAGCATAATTAAGTAGCTTGTTGCACAGGAAGTGGCTGTACAGCTTAATGCATGGGTGACTGGGACTTCTATTTGGCAGTGAACGGCAATACTAAGTAGCTACATTTTAGGACAAAGGTCAAAAACAGGCTGTACAAGTGATTATTTCATTTTCTTTGCTTTATTTTCTCCATTTCAGTTTCAAGATTGCATTTCATTATGTTTAGCTATGCAGAAACAATCCTGGCTTTCAACAGCTACCAATTTGCTGTTTCAATATTTCAGGTTCTCAGATAACACAGCTGATGCATGCTTACAAACATGCACACACAAACACACTTGATCTTCTATGGGATTACGCGAGACCTGTTCATGCAAAGGTAAGCCTGGGCTATTTGCAGTACTAGCAGGATAACGACATATCCCAGTTTCATAGGGAGTCGTCTCTTCCAGATGGACTACATTTGTTTGCAGAGATGGGCTTTTTCAACGTCATAAATTGCTGTCAACAGAGATGTAGTTTTTCTAGCCCCATAGTTGTTTTTTTTGCAATTGACACAGTGACCTAAGATATAGCCTCTACAAACTAACATGTTTTGCTATTCAAATGTTTGGTGCATGCACAGACACACCGTCAGTCAATTTATAACACTGAAATAAAACAGGGGAGGTTGTGCTGGAAAAGCAAAGTGGACACATCCAAGACACTGAAGCAGAGGCTGCCCCATTTCCTCTTCTGGTTAAATGCAACCAGTTCCAACATATTTTACGTGTTCTTCAAGCCAACATCAGGGTAACCTTGTGGTGTTACTCGCAGAAGTGTGATCTCCCTCCATAATAGCAGGGTACATTTTCTCCTTGCTCACATTCTTGTGGAACTGACCATGCACATTAGCTAGATTCCTGACATTATTTTATTATTGTCAATCCTCCGTTCAAAAGCAAGGCTCAGCAAACTGTTTCTCAGGACATATATTTGTTCTTCACTAAGACGGGATCCCAACATTTCGCATTACTTTAAAATGGATATTTTGATAAAACAACACAATTGGGTGGATGTAAATTCCAGACTGAAAATATGGAAAAATCAAAGGGAAACAGGAACACGCACAGTGCTGAATGTGGTCCTGTTGCTGCTAGGACTAAAACAAGCCTACACCCAAAGTGGGTATGCAGAAAACTCTGTCATACCCAAAAAACACAAAAAAAAGAATTACAGCTCAACTCATAAAAAACAGTGCATTGACCTTCATGCCCGCAGATGTAGACACAGTAAACATCCATGAGTCTGAAAAAAGCTGGCTGAGGTATGTATGATATGCAGTGATAGAGACTTTGCCACTACAGTTGGCCCAAATCTGTTGGTCATATGCATTGGGACACTATGAAAATATCCTGTCACACTACTTAATTTCATATATTAATATCGGAGTACAAATAAGGGTTTGCCTGTACTCAATCTTCAATGTGTTCATATTAAATACTTGGTCAAAAAAGAGACAACAAAGTAGACGACAACCATAGATGCTTCCTCTGGGTTATGCGAGGAGGTCAACTGTTACCCAGACCTATAAAAGATACACAATACAGATAACAATACAAGGACATACTAATGGGGGCAAACTCCTATATAACAAAATCACCACTACTGGAATGGAATGCGAGATTCAGGATATTGAGTATGAATGCACGAACGCTAGTCTGATGGCAGACTGACGGGTACCATGTATGGCCATGCACAGAAATGCATAGTGACACAGAAGCTGTGAGGACCTGAAATCTTTGTCTCGACGCAGATCATTACAGTCAGAAAATGCTGTGACATGGATGTAGCCTTATTTTGAGAGCTTTTATCACAATGTGCGATAATACCCTGGCTGGGTCATCTGAAACACTATTACCACTGCACTGTAAGAGTGAGCAAACACAACAATGCACATATACAGTGTGTTGAATCAGTCTGTCAAGTGTCTGGCAATTCTGCTTTATCTGAAATTCAGGTCAGATATCATTGTGGTCGCACTCCCTTGAGAAGGGAGGGGGCTATGCCATATGTTAATAAATATGCAGTAACTGGCTGCCATTGGATCTAGTAGATGAGGGAACACTTTCAATACAATTTGGCTATAAAAGTACTAAGGTAACAACACTAGGAACCACCCGTCTGATAATATAAGCCGACGGTTTCTACTGTATAAGCATCAGCCCACATCCCTGTCAACTCGAGTGCACAAGACACGAAGAGATGAGCGACGCGCTTCCTGAACTCTTCCTGAAAGGGATAGCAGATCACTAACAGACAAATAATCCCCGAGTGATGAGCGACGTTATCTAAACTCCTGACGTTTATTTTAGATTCACGGCAGTTAGCTGCGTTCACGAAGCAGTTAGCATTTGAGTGTTTAAACCTTTATATTCACACAAAAGTGACTCTTTGGACATCACGTTTTAAATAAGTAAAACAACACTAAAGCAGGAGAAAAAGATGAGCTCAGGCGCCAGCCAAGTTTTAGACGTGACATGTCAACCAATATACGTTGCAACTTTAGCTGGCCGTAAGAAGCTACTTTACTTTTACACTGAGCAGCTTTAACAGTCGCCGGAATGTGTTCACATCAAGCACCCGGAGTTGGGACATTCAAACCGCCGTAAACCGTTAAATGCTGGAATAAGCCACAGTGTTTTCCGCGTCCATTGTCGGCAGACAGCCCGGACAGCGAGCTAACGTTACTAGCCGGAGAAGCTGGCCGCGTCACAACAGTTTCAAATAACCCGGTTAGCCGCGACAGCTGCTAGCAAAAAAACAACGTAGTGTTTCCTCTCCTGTTAAAACACAAACAAGTTAAAACACACAACCGCTGCTGTAGAGTTATCTCTTACCCATCTGGGCTCGTAAACCTTTGAGGGTTGATGTCTCCGCCATTGCTAGTACGAAGTTTTGGAGCAGGGGCGCGTAACCGCGAAATCAACCAGCCGGTAGAACTCGGACACCACGGGGACGTGGATTACAAAGAGCAGTGGAAAGATAAGAGGTCTCACTCTGACGCGTTTTTGCGCGGCCGGAATGCGAGCCACCATGCTTTCATGTGACGTGATGGAAACTTTTGCCAAATAATACTAATTATCATAATAATAACAATGCAGTTTGACAACAAAGCAAAAGTAGAGGATAAGCAGGAAGCACATTAGACTGGATAAATAAAAAAACAATAAATAAAAGAAACAAACAGAGTAGTATGAATGCATCATTAAAACGTAAGTAGCAATGAATAGATTTTAATAAATAGCTAAACAGATACAGAACGACAGTAAAGTGATGTCAAAAGCCAAATTATTAAAACACATACACATACTGGCAGTGTAGGAAACATTGTTTACTTAATACATTTATAGTAATAAATACTCAGCACTCAGGATATCCGGAATGTCCCATTTTAGAATATAGGCCTAATGTATGTTCTTATAGATTTATTTACTTAAATGTAGTGGACTAAAGACATACAAGCTTAAAAAATTAGACCACCTGATAAAGTACAAGAACCCCAAATACGAGCAAGTCGTGATTCCTCTTTCTCATACACGATCTAAAATGGGGACGCTAGACGAACACGGGACACGTTTGAAGAGCGACTTCTAGCGTTTTTAAAATGTTATTGTATGTTAAATTGAGAGATTATGTATATTATGCATATTATCATTATTTTTATGCTGACAACACTAGGGATTTTAACCAAGCAAATAAAGTCACAGGCATGATGCATTCACGGAACAAACTTACATATTATTTCTTCATTAAACTTCTGAAAGTCGGTCTAGAAGGAAGAATGAACTCAGAGAATATGATGATTATATTCCTACGAGGTGGTTTTGTTAAAAAAAAAAAAAATTCAAAACCTTACCAATTACCTTAATGTGCTGGAGAATTAGCAGAGCTGAAGATCAAGGAAAATGGTCAGATGGCAAACGTCTCCCAGTGAGAGAATAACACATTTTCTCAGGGCTCTATGTTCTGTCTATTGCTATGAACACTGCTTCCTCTGTCCTGGTCTGTCTCACATGCCTGAGCCCCGGGGCATATTTTCTATTTTACACGGTAAACAGGAAGCAGCACCACATGTAGGGTTTGGTTGCAATGACCTGGACATTGTGTTATTTAACTTGCAAAGCAAAGTGATATCCAATAAATCGATTTATACAGATGCAACAAAGTAAAGGTCCTTTGCATGTTTCTTTCATGCCCATTAGTTCTACCTATGTCACATGTCACTGAAAAACAATGTATATTGCAGCAAAGAACGTCACATCTTATAGCAAATACAGTGTCAAGAATATTGGATGAACTGGCTGGTTACAGTGTCTTGGTAAACCATCCATGGCTTCTAAGTGGTCACTTGTTTACCACGGCTCTGTGTATCCTAGCAACAATTTCAGGACTGGGTAAGAGTGCGGCAGCCTGAGCCAGCTGAGGCAGCAGAGTGTAGGTGGAGGTGCGCAGGTACTGAAAGAGGTCCTGGAAGCCCTGGAGATGAGCAAGCACCTGGGGTGGGACTCCCAACGTCCGCCCGAGTCTCCTCAACATGTTCCTTCTGTCAGCAGAGTCGAGTAGAAGAGACAGATCCTGGACGGAGTCATAGTCGAGCATTTCAATACTGTGACCTGGACAGAATCAGGATTGTATAAGTCACTCAGCTGCATGACTTCAAACTTGCTCCATGCATTTTTAGGCCGCTCACCAATGGACCCTGCTTGACTACTTTCATGTGCATTACAAATGTTATGGCTTGAGGATAACATACGTACTTTGAGCCATCTCCCATATTGTCTGTAGTTTTTGCTCCATCTGTTATTGACAAAAGCAAAAAGAAGTAACACAAAGGTAAATGTATATGGTATTACAGTACACTGCCTTAATTATGTGATTTAAATGGATTTATATGGTAATTTGCAAATGTACATACTATTAATATCTATCTTTTACATAAACAAACAATTTTGTGATGTGAAAATAATGAATATGCCCCTCTTCTCTGTTTCACGTGATAAAAGAAATGAAAACACTGAGAGCAAATTATAGGATAAAGTTTGGATTCTCATATGAATAAGGAATTCAGCTATCATGGAGACAGGATTCTAAACTGACACACGACACTGTCAGACAAAAACTGCTTCTGCAGCACTATATTAGCTGTTAGTAAACATAATATACCATAATATAATTGTTGTAATGTAACAAAGTACAAAATTCACATATCTGTACTTTACTTTGTTATTTATATTTCTAGAAACTTTTACTTTTTACTCCATTACATTTCCTCTAACTAGCTTTGTTACTCGTTACTACCAAATAAAATCAGAAGAAGAGTTGGTAATGGGCCGTATTTATATAGAGCTTTTCAAGTCTTGATGAGCTGCAGCTACACTACAGCTTTGGGTTTAAGAGTCTTGCTCTTAGCAGGGCCAGGAATTGAACCAACAACCTTCCAGTTGAAAGACAACTTTCACTACCACATGCTACCATGGCAACTCCTCACTTTTTTTAACACTTTCACTTCTAAAACTTAAGTACACTTTATATCAGAAGATTACTTTTGATACTTAAGTGCAATAAATGTCATATACTTTAAGAATTTTACTTAAGTAGAATTATATTAAAATAAAAGTAGCTTCAGCTTCAACTACCAAAGTCATTTTCTCGCAAGATACTTGTACTTTTACTCAAGTATCCCTTTTAAGTAGTTTATACAAGACTGTGTACATCTATTGTTGTTACCATTTGACCACCCTTACCTCGTCTGTGGTGTAGCAGCTTCTTTGCTGACCCTCCTCTGCAATGTTGTCTGTCTTCTGCCTGGAGGGCTTGATGTTGGTGGTGACATTAATCACAATAGAAGTAGGAGGAGGAGGCGCCTCATTCTCATGACTCAGTGAGTTAAGGCTCCTGAGAAGAGACGCAGTTAGTGTAAATGCGAAGGTAGGGAACGGCAGAGATGAACTGTGGAAGCATTCAAAATACAGCACCTTGAGTATTCTTCAGGTCCCTGTGAAGGGACGTCTGATTGTTTCACTGCTCTCTCTGTGACGCTTGGTGAAGTTGTAGCAGAAAGTTGTTCCTCAGGCCCAGGACGACACTCTGGAACCTGCTCTGAATGTAGCAAAATAAATAAATAAAAGAGTGTATTTTAATTTACCCAAGCGAACATGTGACAGATGGGAAGGAAAAGCAGAAATAGGAACCATTGTGTAACTCACTGAATCTCTTGGATGTCAGTACGAACGCCCACAGCAGCAGAGCAATGACAAACATTGAGGAAGCTGTCGCTGAACCAATCAGGACCACAGATATTTTTTCTTCTTCTACTCCTTCATTGAATGAAAAAAAAAACAAAAAAAACAAAACAGCAATATGTCAACTCAAAGAAAGTCCAGTGAAGGAACAAACTTGTTTGAGTAAACTCACTCTTCTCCTCAGGGTCTTTGACATTTCCTCTGGACTCAGTGATGTCAGTCTCTGTCAGAGAAGAAGAGCATCACTGGAAAAATCAACAACCAATAAAATCTAATTATACATAACAAACATCACCCTGTCACCCAGTCTGTGGTTTATCTCTCGAGCTTACTTGCTTTAAAGGTCTGAGATTTGAAAAGCAAACATTCTTTATGGGCCGTGTCATGTCTGTAACAGGGTACGCAGAATAGCTCCACTTCTCCGGCCATGCTCCTCAGTTCATAATACCTGCAACGACAGCACTTACATTATAACAGATGCACATCATGGTCAGATAAAGGAGGATTACACTGGCACTGATGGGTTCATAATATCTTACCCTGGGAGGCACTGGCCACATAGGGCATCAGTGGTGGGGGAGCATGGCGTCCTCTGCAGGCGGTTCAACAGATTACACTTGGTGCATCTTGAGCAGGGAGCAACACCTGAATGTGAGCTGAACTTCCCGTCCTCACACGGTGTGCAGACTCCGTCACCGCCATCTCCAAATCCACAATCCTGAGAAGGACGCACATCATCATGGATTTCGAAATAAAGAGACTGAGGGGGAAATGTTTTTATTTTTTTTATTTTATGGCCGCTGTAATAATAGTGTTACCTCTGAGAGCTGCTGTCCAGGTTCACATGCAGGGCAAGCAACACACGTGCCATTAGCGTGCAAGAACTTTGTCTGATCACAGCTCTGCTCTGACTGCACCTTCACACACCAAATCTGAGGACATACACAGAGGAAAAAAAAAATGAAACACACAAATCACCTATCATAAAGAAGACTATGTATTAAAAACAGGAAGTACTTCAATACTTCAATTCAAATCAGCTTGTTTAAATATGTCCTAAAGTTACAGGTGGCTTCTCTGTAATTAACAAATAAACAAACAAGCAAATGAGTATGGCTAAAAACCCTTTTGGCAACAATGACCGGATATTATATGATTATTTGTTCTGTTTTCAGGGACACTATGACAAACTAATGTTACTCAATGGGCAGATGTACATTATATGTACCGACTATACTTGATCATCATTTATGAACTAATGTGTAGAATTATTTCTTTAATGTAACCTTTATTTATCCATGGAGGATCCTTGAGAGCGAGCTATTATTACATTACATTATTACATTGAAGCCGTCAATAATGTATGTCAAAGTAAACCGACTGAAGGTTGGACTTACCACAAGCAAGGCAGCACAGACACCAGTCCCCTTGTGCACAATGTCCATAGTCTTTCTTAAAGGAGTTACTACACTGAAAATGCAGCAGTATGAAACAAAAATGGATTATTTTTTGAACGCAGTGTTCAGATTAGACTTTGCTCACATACTGAGTGGGTAAAGTTACACTGATATAGCTACAACGGCACAGAGAAGCAAAAATACAAATAAAAATGATTTTTAGAAGTTTCAAGCTGTCCAGCAAATTTGCTCAGATGTGTTCTTGTGGTGTGTCTTGCCTCCCTTCAGCCAAGTGAGGAAGAGAGAGGTGGGAAGCGTTTTTTGGGAATCCCCCATTATTCTACATCACATGTGACGCAGGCGAGGTTCCCTGCCGGACCTCTGACCAATGAAAACCAGCGTCTGTGCAAGACTTTCCCACCCCCACCTGGGCACCTCACGTCACACCTGGTCTTCTTATGTTCCCTCTGGGGGAAACCTCTCGTTTGGACTACAGCCTCTCAGACATGGAGAGGAGGAGGAGGAGGGAAGGGGATTTAACTGCATGAATAAGACCCTTGTTAACAAACCCTCTTCCTAACAAAGATACTTTGTCTGAGCGTGTTTGCAGTGAAGAGAAATAAAAGCGGTTAGTGCCTTGAACACTATTATTTTGTCATCTGACTGAGGAGCTACAAGCTACAGGTGCTGGTGTGGATCATAAAACGTCTCTCACACAGAGGCAGACATAATTATACGGCGACAATATACAGTTTGACCTCTTTGTGGTAGCATAGAGCCATAAAACTGAGAGCAACTTCACGTCTGCCCTTGTTCAACCATTCCCTGCACCTTGACAGGATATTATGGGTATATAAAAGGTAGTTATTGTCATACTTTTTTCTTTTTTCTTTCTTTTTTCTCTTTCTTTTTTTTTGCTCTGTGAATTGTTCAGGCTCCAAGGAAGTCTATGTGCGATGTATAGATTACACGTCCAGCCAGGTCTCCAGAGCTGAGAAGAAGACAGACACGGCCAACGTACTTCACATCAAACAGGAAAGCTAATTAGATTTGTTTGAGGACTTATTGCTCGAGGATAATGTAAAGCACACGAGCAGGGAATGAAGATATCACTGTTTGCAGACAATGTGTGCCCTCAAGTCCATATTTGAAAAAAAAAAAGGGCATTGATATGATGATGATCTCTCTGCATCTTTAACTCATGAAGGACGGAATATAAAAGAGGAACCTTACACAACAGCCCTAAATATACCGCCATTGTTATATAGTGTCATATCTGTGTCATCAGCAGAGGAAGGTGTGTGCCATGGTGGACTATTTCCCAACACCCGGCAGTCTGTTTTGTTTTTATTCTTTAAGCTTTGCCGAGAAAATGGTTCACACTAAAACTGTCTTTAAGCTACTGAAACGACCACCATGAAATGATGACCATGATTTTACAGACGGAGCATAAATGCTTCAATATGTCACTGGGAGAACCTTCAAGATTGACTTATGCCAAAGGTTTCACAAAATCACAAAACGTTATCGCTCTTGTTAGTTATGTTTATTGCCGTGTGATTAATGAGTAACTCAAAGAACCAGAGAGGGAGGGCGTGGAGGTCTTCTTATAGAGAAATAAGGTGACACCAGTCGGCACTCATGGCTCGGCCAGCGTCTTGTGAACTCGTGTTGATGTCCTTTTAATCACACATTTCTTTAAAACCTGGATTGGATCATCGCAGGACAGAGACAATGGTAGGTTAGAGTTATTTATTTATTTATGAGGACACACACACACACACATACAAGTACTTCCTGTTCCTTCACACAATGGTGCTGAAAAATATCTGTTTGATCACCTTTCAGCAGCTGAGCACCTGAGTGACGGCCCTGTGTTTCTGTCTGCCGTCATGGACTCCCGGTCATTTCTGATCATCTGTGTGTGTACACAGCTGTCAGTGTGTCTCCTGGGTTCAAGTAAGACTTCAAACCAACTCAATTGTTTTACGGTAGGGCAAAAATATCGTGTGGTACATTCTAACTATTAAATCTGTGTCTTTTCTCTTGTGATTCCAGCTGCTGGTACCAGCCTGTGGGGCAAAAAAGTGCAATTCTTTGGCCGTCCATGCTTGTGTCAGCTCCAACCAGATGCTGCAATACCAGCTCTCAGTGAGCTGAGAGTATGCATGGTCTTACGCCGCAGCGTTCCAACACAGTGGACAGGTTTTGTCTACAAAGCTCCGGGTTTCAGACATATAGAGTTGGGACTTCAGGGCACAAGCACACAGATGACGACGTGGCTGTTTGGAGAGAGACAGACCCTGGAATGGGAGCTCAAAATAAATAAATGGTATTCGGTCTGTCTCACCTGGTCAGGCACAGCTCGTAGGCTGAAGGTCTACATCAACGGGACCATTCTTCATGAGGCCCCTGTGGCGCCAAGCTCACCTCAGAAGCTGACCCCGAGGGGCACGCTGACTTTGGGGGGCTCTCATTTTGTAGGCCAAAATGGAGACGTGCAACTAGAGAATGGGAATAACCTGATGGGGGACATCGGTCAGTTCGGGATGTGGTCCAGAGTATGGAGCGCTGAAGATCTGCAGGAGCAGAGCTGTGCAGATGGAGATGTGGTGAGCTGGGACCTGCGGCAGTGGAAGAACACTTGCCCTGTTTTGCCTGACGACAGCTTACACTGTGGTGAGAGTGCAATTGTGATATTTTACGATGTCTTTTTTTTTTTGATCATTTAGTTTTCTCCTCCATTATTGTGATATCTCTAACTAGTTTGATGAAGACAAACAGCTACATGTAGCAGCTACCAGTTAACCTCGAAAAGTATCTGAGGTTCGGTTTATTAGTGTTACCTGTTACATCTTTCGTTTAGAGCTGAAGCAATTACTCGATTCATCGATTACTAAATTAATCGTTGATCATCAATGAATCGGTTTGAAGCTTTTTTCATGATTAAGACAAGATTTCTGATCGTTTCAGCTTCTCAATTTTGAATCTTTTCTGGTTTCTTTGCTCCAGATGACAAAGAAATCATTTAAAAATGAATCATTTTGGTTTGTGGACACAACAAGACATTTGAGAACCTCATTATTTCCTGATCGATATTTTTTTTAACGTTTTCTGACATCTTACGCAGCAAACGATGACTCGATTAATCGAGAAAATAATCGACAGATTGATCATTACGAAAATAATCGTTAGTTGAAGCTCTAGTTACGTTTGAATGTATACATTTGTGCTGTGTCCTGATTTGAGATGCTATATTATTAGCAATAACAGCAATACATCAGTGAATGATGATCCTATTCAAATGAGATAAAATGTCAGACTGACTGACTAACATGGGATGTGCATTGATTTTGGAAATATGACTCGTGGGCTGTTATCTCAAGAAATGCATCATTCAAATTTGGATTAAGGAGACAAAGACAACTGATACTACAATGTCTATATTTAAGAAATGAAACTCGTCACATGCTGCAGTAAAACAGTCGACAGTAGGTGAGAGTGCAGTGAGTGGGCAGATGCTCATGTTCCGTTTTCTGAGTTCCACAGTTATCGATTTCCTTTTTTTTTTTATTTCTACTTTATTTAACCAGATAAAAGGCCCATTGAGAACAAGATCTCTTTCACAAGGGTGACCTGCAGCACACATCATAGTTAAATAAAAACAGGAAGGCAGCAACTACAATACAAACATGGAAATACAAGAGTACAACTAGACAAACATAAAGTGCAAGAGTTGTGGTCACAGTAACACAGTAACCCTATAGAACAATTCCTCATTTTAAAGCAGCCTTTTTCATTTTCTTGTTGTTGCTGTTGTTTAGCATGGCCTTTCTACAAAATCCAAATGTGGATATTCGCTGTTCCCACTACGGATACTGGGGAATGTCCAGGGTCAGTGGAGGAAGTGACACTGAGACACTGGGTATGAAATCAACAAAACCTTATCAATAACATCAAATGAACAGTCAAATTTGCCTTGAATTCAATGAATTTACCTGCGTTCTGTCATCATTCACCAGCTGCAGAGCATTTTGCCGCACAACATTGCCGTCCATGACATTTCCGTGTCATCTCCAAGGTAACACAACCTTTCTCAGTAAAAGGATTTCATTTTTTAGCAAAATGACGCAATACTTAGTAATTTTCATGACATTGACAGAGGTCATTAGGTTAAATAGTTTATTTTTGAACCTGGTTGCAATCTTAAACACGTGTGTGTAAGTCATTTGTCCTCTGTGTTCTCATACAGCCACGACTGCCATGTGGTTAATAATTCTGCGGCTCTACATGTGTCTCAACAGCCTCAGGTATGGCACCGTTGAGGGTCCTTAGCTTGATTTTCCATGGAGGGAAAGCTGCAATAACCTCAGATACCAGCTGATTAGAGAGCAGACAGTGCTATTTTCAGAGTAAAATGAATGATGTGTGTGAGAGAGCACTGAGGTCAGTTCAGAGGGAGACTAAGACCAACCATTTATAATTCAGTAAATAAAACCATACAAGCTTTTTTAATCAAGACACTTGTGTTTTCAGGGATCAAGAACGTGTCGCATGTGGTAAGATGAAATCCACATCTACAAACTTGAAAAGACATCAGATGCATGACAGCACAGTGAAATGTGGACCATGTCATACATTTTCCCCACACGTGTAGTAGTTTCCATGTAAATTTATGGCCTGCCCCCAGTTTCAGCTCTGAAATCTACGTGAACGCGGTTCCCGCGGCCGCAGTGGAAGCGATTCAGGCGAACATCACGGCACTGCTGAGTCTGACCTTCACTGACAACTTCCTCAATCTGACAGCTGACCCTGGGAGCATCAGCATACATCCAGTGGGTATGTTAACTTTGTTTTGAACATGTCAGTAGTTACAAGACGGTCAAACAATGGCTATGCTGTTATTGCTGTCATGAGAGCATATTGATGCAGTTGACCCAACTATTGGCGTATTCACTGAAAAGTGGACAGAAGTAGCAGTAACCCACCAGGGGGCGACTCTGCCCCATTTTAGGTGGAGAGTCTTTTGGTTGCACAATAGAACTCAGTTTGAATGGAAATCCATGAGAATATATAAGTCTATACTTTCAATGATTTCAATCACTAGCTGTGAGTCTTCATCAATAGCATGTGGTGTCTATAGATTAGGAAGTATGGCAAATATGGGTGGACTCTAGTGTAATTGGCAGCTAGTATCACACAACTTCCATTTGCAAAACATCAACAAATCGAAAATCTTGAGGCTTCAAAAAACGTCAGAAAACACTTTCCTGACGAATGAATGATCTCAATCACAGCGTCACTGGAATCATGACTCTCCTGGCTTAAAAGCAGGGGTTCATTGTGTTTCCAGAACACTACAGTATGTCCATCATTATCTACAGTCCATCAATTTGACTATCTTGCCTTCAGCTGCTATCCAAAAGGTTCGACAAAATCCCAGAGCACATTCATGATGTTCTAAAATGCCTAATAGATGACAGGAAATGAGCAATGACACATTGATTATTTGACATTCACTGGATATTTTACTGTTTTCATTCTGTTTTTTCTTCAGAGTTACTTCCTGCGGTGACTGAACCACCACCAACAACAGTTAGCACTAGTGTAACGACTTTAGGTAAGCAGGCCAGTAAGAAGGAAACATGCTCATAAGCAGCCGTGGTCCTCTGCAGCATGTTAGAATCATGAGGACTGACCGTTTGAGTAGTATTTTATTTTACGTATGTGCAGCCAAATCCGTATTACTTTTTGGATGGTTTTTCCTTTCAATGAAGTCATATATTTCACAGAACCAGGTCCAACTCAAAGTCTTCCGGCTCCACCCACCGACATGTCGACAACAAGAGATCCAGCAGATATCAACGAGACTGCGGGTCAGTTCACCATGCTGTTGTTTCTTTTAGCTGTTTTTGCAAAGCTTTGCGTGTCTGATGTGACTGAGTAAGATGTTCCAGAATCTTGGTGCACTGAAACTAGACTGTTAGAAACCGCTTTCAAAGGCCTTTTTAAACCATAAAACCAAAACGGAATAATGCAAAGCACGACCACATCTGGAGGCAGGGAAAGCAAAGGAAAGACGAGGAAAGACGAAAACATCGCAGATACCATCTCCCATGGAACAAACAAACAATACTTCACATGTTTTTTGTAATAAATGTCTCAGAATAACCGTTGTACAATCACTGACCACATGCTGGCTGAGGTGACTCATCTCTGCTCCTGTTAATTTAACAATTGGTCGTGTCCTTTCTTGTACTCTGCGGAGAGTCTGAAGGACAAACAAAGCTCTATGTTCTTTGATAAACTGTTTCCTGGCTGGGTGATTCACCGTTCGTTTGAACTGTCACCCATCGTCTTCCTTTTCATCCCCCGCAGTTCGACCAGATACTTTCTTCAGGGTTCATATGAACTTAAGTATGACAGGCAGCCCGAGAAACCCGGAGGAGATCATTGTTAAATGGGTAAGCAACTCTCACACACTTCCAGTTAAAAACTATTTGTTTTGCATCCATTCAATGTATATTATACTCTGGCAACAAGGTGAAAGACACTCTAGAGAAGAACAACACCATGCGTGTACTGAATCTCATCATCAAGGACAAAGACGGCAGGTGGGTTGCACAGGGTTTTTATTTATTTTTGTATATGGAATCATGTAAAAGTGCTGATTGGTTCATGTGCAACATTTCACAGGAACATGGGCCACAATAATGGGCGGACAGTGAGTATGAGCCTCAGCTTGGTCTCATTGTGCATCATTTCATGGTTTCATGAGTCACATTACCTCTCATTCCCCTACGTAAACAATTCATACTCTTTCTGTTTTCTTTCTAGATGCCCAGTGGTCAACAGAAAGAGTAGGTGACCTGCATGCAGTCTGTTTCATTACCTTATTCACGTGCGCTGTGATTCAAACGGTAGCGCTAATTGTTTGTTTTCATCGTCGACAGATATTACTGCATCTTCCAAATTCAGGACTGCAGCAGTAAATCCTTTGAGCAAATGTTTATAGGCATTGTCACGTCACTGACCTCAAAGTATGAAAATGGCTCAGTCACGATTGAAACTAAGGACGTGGTTGTCAGGCACATAAGTACGAAGCATTTCCAATAATAAAAGGGAGATGTACTTATTATGGGATACAGTGTGGCAAAATAAAGACTCTTTCATATGATTATCACTTTTCAGTGCCAGAGAGCTGTTCAGAATCTACTACATCGACAATCTACGGAGAATACGTCTGGCCGGAGACGTTTCCACAAGTCACCCAGGTCATGGGATGCAAAAAACCAAAAGCACAGAGAGCTTACAGGCTTTGGTAAGATGCTGTTATGACATAAACACAGCACAAAACCACAGTTTGTTATACGGTTATAAAGCAGTGTGTTCTTTAATATCATAATGACTTATTATTAAGACAAAAACAAGGTTATTCTCACTGTTTTGTGGCCGAAGCGTGTTGGCGATGCAGTGTATTCTGTGTCGGCACCGCTCTGTGCTCTTTATTGGCACAGAGCCTGTTCGTCTTTGTTAGAACAATCTGTCTCCATGGCGACAGCTCAGCAAGATGAGATACTTCCCTCAATTACAATGTCCTGTTGTAACCAGACCTCCCACTCTGCACACAAGCTCAGTCGTAATCCGCACAAATCCCTGCCAGCCTTCTGCTCAGGCACAAAAAAAAAATCAATTTCCTATCAAGGAATTATTAGTGTAATGATAGACTTGTTTTCAATGTCACCGCGTAATGGCTGCGTAATGCAGGTAATCAGTTTTATGATTTCCGAGTAAAGCATCGGATCGATGCTTATTAAGCGTCAGTTGCAGAACAACTGACGCCGAGGTCACAAGATACAGTGTTAGTCAGGGAAGATGTGACCTGTAAAAAGCTAACCAGCCAGAATGTGCTCACTGTGACTCTCCTCTCTTTTCAGTGAGTTAGACATTGAAACTGACACGACCAGATGGGCTGAGCCTGACATGAGCAGATGTGACCAACTTGTGACCATTTCAGACCTTGAAAATATCACTGTCACGACTGGTAAGAACACAAGTCAAGTACAGTCTCATTGACTACTGTATTATACTGTAAGTAATGGAACATTCAGGGAACTCATTAACCAAACACTGTAGACATGAAACATGTCAAGGAGCCTATTGTTATTCTTCAGATTATGTTATTATATATTATTATAAGATTATTATTATTATTGTTATTATTAGGGCCCAAGCATGAATGATAGGGGCCGAAACGGCTCCTGGCACGAATTTGTGTGAGGAGCCTATTGTTGTCCTTCAGATTATGATTATATCCGTGGTTGTTGCGGTACTTTTTGAGGGGGTTAACGTGCATAAAAACTCTTGATGCGCTATAGACCAGGGTGCTCTATAGCGCACCCTAAGGTGGAAACACGGGCAAAATTGAGTTCCACCGAATTTCACGAAACTCGGTGGGAAGATGTTATAGACCAAGACGAACAAAAAAAGTCAACAGTAACCATGAGCTCGACTCAACAGGAAGTCAGCCATTTTGAATGTTGGCGTCCATTTTGGTGATTTGCACCCTACGTAAATGAAAGTTAAAACAAATTAAACTAAAAAAAAGTGCCAATTTGGACCAGTTGTATTTATTTTTGCATCAAAATAAAAACAACAACACAATCAGATATGGCAGACTTCACCCCATTCCAAGCCTCTGGTGGCCTCTGTTGGTCATATTGACAAGTGCAAGTGTGGAAGCACAAACAGACAGACAGACAGACAGACTAAAAATAATACTTCACTGTAAAAAAACAATGTTGCAAAACACACCAACAAGCATTAATGGCATTATTGATTTCCAGATAACGCAGCTGAAGTTGTGGAAATAATTCAGAGCCTCGTGGATGTTCAGTTGGGTAAGAGTCCAGAGCTGTCTTTGTCTGAGCTGGAATCGGTGGTGGCGAAGCTCAATGAGGTCATTGACATCAGCGCCATCGACTCTGCTGTCGGTTCTGAAATTATCAACATCATTGCCGATATTCTTCTGTCCAAAACCGACATGAGACCAGTGGCTAATATGTAAGTAGAGAGAGAGAGAGAGGAGTGAGAGTCTCAAACATGCGAAAATACAGTTACATAATCTTGTTGATCTTGTCTATTGTACTTGATAAAAGGGTCCTCAACCTGACAGAGACGATGGGGGACAATATGATTATCCAAAGTGAATCTGAAAGTGTAACAGCGCCATCACTGGCCATCTCCATGGTCAATGCCGATGCGGAGAATTTCAAAGGTCTCACCTTTGGGGTGTCCTCAATTTCTCCTCTGCTGGTTCCACAGGTAAGACAAACACGCACAAGTTGTTTCCCAAAAAGGTGAGTGATCCACACACATCGCACAAAAATATATGTTAAAACCGTCCACTGTCTACCGCTTTATCCTCCACATGAGGGTCGCAGGGTTGCTGGTGCCAATCCCCGCTGACATAGGCAAACAACTATCCACTCTCACATATGGGCGTCCACTTAATCTCTGCATGTTTTTGGACATGTGGGAGCAAACTCCACAAAGAAAGGCCCTGGCACAGAATGCAAACCAGCAACAACCCTCTTGCTGTGAGGCAACAGTGCAAGCCACGTGTGCCACTGTGTGGCCCCCCCCCTGTTCAGTTTGTATAACTTTAATGTCCTTGAACATGCCGGGAACACAGTTAATATGTGGCCTCAAGCAGTCACGGAACATTGAGCTTCAGGCAGAAACCATTTTTCGTTATTATTATGTTGTGATACATAAATGTAATATTATCAACAGTATTATTTTTTGTTTTTTCAGACTTTTTTAAACCACAGTTACACGAGTGGGTCACAGCCAGACACAGTTGCAACAGTCTCTCTGCCCTCTGCGCTGCAGTCCTTTTTCAGAGGTAACAGAACCCGCGTTCAGTTCCAGTTCCACGGCACGATGGACCTTTTTCAGGTACTCTCATTTTACTCCTCCCTCTCATTTGTGTTTATGCCTCGCTGATGGCCAGTGTTTATAGGCTGTGTGCGACTGTAAACTCTGTAGCACAATTCTCAACAATTAAGTTGACTTATTCGGGTTGCTAGGTAACAAGTGATGAAGTGGATTTGACACATTGTTTTTTGTATGTTTAATAGACTTGATCAGACCCGAAAGATAGCTTTTTTTTCAGCTGTTTGCCCTTTTATTTGGTCGTTCTATCTCATTTTCACTTTTGCCAAATTCAACGCCGTAAAAGCAAATAAACATCAAAATTAAAATTTCCCCATCATTTGCAGATTAAATAATCTGCAGTTTAAATAAAATTATATTATGTGATATTATCTACATTCATCCGCGTAACATAGTCGATCAAGACTCCAGTAAAACATTATTTTATCCCTTACAGTGATTGATAGCACAGTTAAAATAACAACATTTATTTCATTTTTTTTTACAGGATCCACACATAACTAATGTAACACAGAGCAGCTGCACGTTAAACTCCTACATAGTATCAGCCAGTATAAATAACAGCCATGTCATCGACCTGAGCAATCCCGTGTTGGTGACCCTGAGGAACAACAAGCCCAAACAGGTGAGAAAAGGTCGTATTGCGTCTCGATTCGTCAGTGACAAGAAATGATTGTGTTTGTTATTCTGAGATCATCGTCACTTCTCCCGCTCTTTCATAGCCAGAAGACAGCGTGCGATGTATGTTCTGGGATTTCGCAAAGAATGGTGAGGGACTCGTCGGATAGTATGCAGTAGTTGTTTTGGGAACCAGAGAGCTCAATCAGGGGTTCTAGACATCTGAGCTTTAAATCAATCATGATGTGTGTGTTTTATCTGTGTGTGTGTGTGTGTGTGTGTGTGTCAGGTGGCCAGGGTGGTTGGAGCGGTAAAGGTTGTGAAACCTTCTCTAATTCGTCTTATCAAACCAGCTGTCTCTGTGATCACCTCACACATTTCGCTGTGCTCCTGGTGAGTCATGGATCCGCTTTATATATATATATATATATATATATATATATATATATATGTATAAATGAAACAAGGGAACAAACAACTGCGTAATGTGCCAACATAACATTCTTTATGGCAGTGACGCAAGACACTATTAATAAACCCACCATGAAAACAATGAAAAAACAACAAACATTATGCAATTGTAAAGCATGGCATCCAGGTACAAACATATAAATAATAATAACAATAATGACAATAAAAATAATAATAATAATAATAATAATGATAGTAATAATAATAATAAATAAATAGCAAGTTAAATTTCAAATGAGTTATTTAAAGGAACAATTCTGGCAGTTATGTAGGACATTTTTTAAATGATCTTCCTGCTTGTATATTGTGTTTTAGGATGTGTCCAGAACCCCCATCGACGAGGCGAACAGTCACATTTTGACTGTGATCTCATACCTCGGCTGTGGTATATCCTCCATCTTTCTGGGCATCACTCTTCTCACCTACCTCGGATTTGAGTGAGTGCTGATGTTGTACGATTAATCAAGTTCATTCTTGACCTGGATAACAAAAGCAGTTCAGTTTGAGATATTTTAGATTTGAAATCTGGAAATTATCATGACACTATTGTCCGAAAAAAAGTCACATATTTTGAATAAGAATTGCTTTGTCATACATTTTAGAAAACTCCGTCGGGACTACCCATCCAAGATCCTCGTCAATCTGTCCTTCTCCCTGCTGGGGCTGAGCATGCTCTTCCTCCTTGACTCTTGGCTCTCCTCCTTCTCAAACTACGGTCTGTGCATTGCTACGGGTGCAGCGCTGCACTACTTTCTGCTTGCATCGTTCACCTGGATGGGCCTGGAGGCTGTGCACATGTACCTCGCCCTGGTCAAGGTCTTCAATACCTATGTCCCTTCTTACATACTCAAGTTCTGCGCAGCAGGATGGGGTGAGGCTGAACACGACACACGACACTTACTGATTTAACAAAATACTTGATGATTGACAGACCAATTATAGAATCATTCTGTTTTTGTGGAAAAGAAGGGGTTTGTTTGTGCGTTTCTGTTTTTCTGCGGCCTCACCATTAAATGTCGCTATTTCTTATACTCTGGACCTCAAATGTACTATCATAGGTGTCCGAACCTGGGTAAAACAGTCATGTGTAATGTGTGTATGTGTGTGTTTTCCCTTTCAGGTATTCCCCTGGTCATCGTCAGTCTGGTGCTGGCTATAGATAAAGATGCTTATGGTGACACTGCGGCTGAAGAGGCTAAAAACATGGATCAGACCATCGATCAGTTGTAAGAATTGAGCCAAAGTTGAAATTTAGAGTGCACCATCTCACAAATTGTGAGATTAAATCCTGTTGGTGCTTGATGAAGCGTTTTTAGAATGAAAAATGCTAAAACAATAAGGTAAGGCAGGGCAATGGAAATAACACAGCAGAGGTAACTTTACAAAGTACACAGAGCAAAGCACTACATAAAGAAAGGTAAAACAAAAAAAGCAAACAAATAAAAAGACAGAGAGTCTATGCAATAAAAGATAAAAGATTTAAAGAGTAATTAAAAGCATACAGGTCTTAAAGGACCAGAGAATAAAAATCGCAAAATATTAACAAACAGAAATGACAGCGTTCATCAAACATGTAATGTCTAAATGACGGGACTAATTCTCTCTCCTTCTCCAGCTGCTGGCTGCAAAATGACGTCTTCTTCTACGTGACCGTGGTGGCGTTTGTTCTCCTGATCCTGTTGTGCAACATCTCTGTGTTCATTGTGGTTCTGATTCAGATCAGACGTCTAAGGTCCAATAAAACCGCAACATACAGCAGCGGCTTCCTGCATGATTTGCGGGCGGTGGCCAGTCTCACCGTCCTCTTAGGCCTGACGTGGATAATGGGCTTCTTTTCCTTTGGCCCTGGCAGAGTGGTCATGATGTACCTGTTCTCCATCTTCAACACTCTGCAGGGTAAACATTCATTTTTAAGGTGTTTTTTTGGGAACAGTTTCCCATATGTTTCCCTGCACAGGGTGTTGTTTTTGTGATTGTTTGGACATATATCACCACGGTCTCTAAATGGTTTCACAGCTGTGGTGTTGTCAATATTGGTGGCCGCTTTGCCCCTCATCCCTCAAACCCATGCCTCAGACTAGTCCCGCTTTCAAGAGTGGAGTTAACAGTAATATTTTACACTCAAACTATATAGTTTGAGTGTAAGTATGTAAAATATGTTTTAAGAAAAAATGAACTCTAAAATAAAAATAAACACTACTAAGAAACATAACTACTATTACTACACTACTATAGCTCTAGCAAGCTAGCTCTAGCTAGCTACTTTGCCCCTCATCCCTCAAACCCATGCCTCAGGCTAGTCCCGCTTTCAAGAGTGGAGTTAACAGTAATATTTTATACTCAAACTATGATATATAGTTTGAGTGTAAGTTTGTAAAATATGTTTTAAGAAAAAATGAACTCTAAAATAAAAATAAACCCTACTAAGAAACATAAACACTACTGTAGCTCTAGCAAGCTAGCTACTTTGCCCCTCATCCCTCAAACTCATGCCTGAAGCTAGGCCCGCTTTCAAGAGTGGAGTTAACAGTAAAAATGAACACTAAAACAAAAATAAACCCTACTAAGAAACATGAACACTATAGCTCTAGCTAGTTAGCTCTAGCTAGCTAGAGCTATAGTAGTGTTTATGCCCTAGCTAGCTATCTAGCTATTTATCTAGATAGATAGATAGATAGACCCCATTTCTGTTACACACAACTCACTTTAATGACTATGTTCTGACAGAATGTAATTTTGGTCCCCCCTCCTCAATCTGAAAACAGTTTCTTTATTTTATTTGGAAGATGTCTTTGAATATTAATAATATTGTTTTAAACTGAATCAAACCAGACAGTTTAGAAGAGTTCATTTGTGTGGTCTCTATATCCTGCGTTATTTATTAATCTGACGGCCTGTTTCATATAAATAGAATCAATATAATGACAGAGGACTTTGTTTGCTCTTTTTGCTCCTGTGTCGCAGGGTTCTTTGTATTTGTGTTCCACTGTTTAATGAAGGAAAATGTGAGGAAACAGTGGAGAATCCACTTGTGCTGTGGACCCTTCAGACTCAGTGATTACTCAGGTACTTGCAAAATGAAACACTTGTGCGACATGATGGGAAGAGGCATTTAAACAGTGTATGATTCTTCATTCTCTCTCGTTTTCTGCCAGATTGGAGCCGCTCTGCAACAGTGGGTGGCCACTGCAGAAAGAACAATCTCATCAACTCTGACACAGTCGCCTCTAACAACACCTGCTCTACGAGGAAGGTCTCGGACTTCTCTACAAACTCAGCAGCGAATCATCACCACCAGAGGGCATGAGCAGCCTTTACATGGCCCATCAACGTTTGTGCTCTCTCACAAACGTTGTGAGGATAAAGGATGAGCTGCTCCATCTCTGAGACGGGCTGCTATTTATTATTTTTATTGAAAGTGTAAAACCATATATACAAGTCACATGAGATGGACTGCTTTTAATATATAACTGTTGAGCTTATAATTGGAAAAATAATGATTTTTGTTTGTAAAAAATACTTAGTGGATGTCATTAATTTAAAGTCAAGCAGAAAAATATTTAATTTATAAAATGTCTAAAATATCTTGGAATATTTGCTCTTTTTCCTTTACGTAATTAAGTATTTTTTATTAATTTACCTTTCAACAATTAATCTTATTTGTGTGTTGTTGTTTTTTTGCTTGAATATATACAATTTTGCACATTTATGAAACAAAAACTAGACACTGAATGTTACAATAAAACAACACATTGATCTGCTGTCATTACTCTAACCCTAACAGCTGAGGTGATTGTTTCTTCATATGATTTTACTCTACATCTGCCATTAAAAAGAAATTTGTGACGATGTAACATGTCTGTGTTATATTGCATTAAAGCTCAAGATGCTTTATATTTATGTTGCAAGTCCATATTCCTAATGCTGATTGTAAAATGCTCTATAAACGCAAGATGCATCCATCGGGAAAATCAGTTCCGAGCTGCTGTTGAACAGCTTTTTCACAGAGTGACTGAGGAATGTTTTAATAAGGTGTCATTCACTTTCTGGAGGAACTCGCTGGATGACATTCTGCTCATAGCAGTCTGTGTCCATGAAGCATCACACGCCCTCAGCCAGTCGAACACTCCAAGTACATTTGGAGGATCTGTGAGTGAGATGTTTTGTCTCTAAGAGGAAAGAAAAGAAACAAAACAATCACTTGGTTCTTTGAATGTCTTTGATGACTCGGATGTTTAGGCTGAACGCAGGTGAGATTTCGTTCCTAAGTCTCGGCTGCTGCTGCTGCTGCTGCTGCTGCTCGTCTTTGCTTTGATCAACTGGTCAATGCAAGAACACACTGCCTGGTCCTCGCCGGTCAATCATCAGGTCAGGTAAGGGAAGCAAATTACTGATAATATATGGAAAACATAAGTAAATAAGTAAGTTCATTGAAGCTATATAACTCATTGTCCAATTACTCATTGTGCAGTTTTTGAACATCAGTCTACTTCAAACACAGTCAGCCTCACATAAGTCATTCAGGGAGGGATTTCAGTTTGAAATACTATTGATCAACAGGTGAAAAGGAAATCTGTGCCTGGTGTGCTCTCGAAGTCAGTTTTGTTTTTGTTTTCAGTCACGACTGACCCATGGAGGACGAAACAGAAAGCCCGAGAGCTGTGAAGGTGGAGGAGCATTCACGCTGTGTCATCCTGACTTACTTCCAGGGCGACATCAACACCATGGTGGACGCTCACTTCACCCGCGCTCTCAGTAAAGTCTGCAAGGCCAAGGCTCCTGTAGCAAAGACAAAGAGAATCCGTAAAACTGTCAAAATTGGTGAGCAAAGTAAATAAATAAATAAATAAATAAAAAGTGTGTGACCTAACTGACCTCAAAAAAACAACAACATTAAGTTCCATTCATCCTTGACTTGTGTCTTTGTCCCCTGCAGAGGACACCAACTCTTGTCAGTCCAGTGCTCTTGACACATACACAGAGTCACAGGCGGCTCCAGGACCAGGTCGTCTCCTGACGTTTGGCCCTGCAGAAGATGCCCCCTCTGGGTCGTGGCACTCGTTCCCCACCAGGGCGGTTGACGGCCCAGGTTTGCCGTCCATTGCGTACTCCCTGTCCACAGAAGGGCTGAGCCTCACTGGACAGCAATATGCCACGTCTCTGCTCAACCTGCTGCACAGTGACAGGAGTGAGATGGGACCCAGCATGGCCTCCAGCTCCAAGCCAGAACTGCTTCCCAGCTGGACAGTGCCCCCCGGGTTCAGAGAGTCTGTGGATCCTGCTGTCGGATTTGAACCTGGTAAGTCTGCAGCTTACAGTGCATATGTTAAAATTGTTGTTATAACATCCACATAATCCTGTGTTCAGTGTTTAAGATAAGACTTCATCTTTAAGCTATCACAGGAACACTGTCAACAATAACACTTCCTCATTATGCACACCTGTGTCCTTCCAAGTAAAGTACAAAATCTCAAAAGTCAACAGTTTCTTGTCATATTTACTACACGTTCACATTAACATTCATATTCTTTGATGGTCGTCGTGCATATAAAGCAGCGTCGATGCCGCTACTTCTTCACTTTAAAGCAAAAATAATGTGCCACTTTGCACCTGATTCAGAGTTAAGGATAGAAAGTGATCAGTTTTGCACATTATGTAAGCTGTTATCGTTAGACAGTAGACAGAGAATCTAACCTGGAGTTCTGTATTTGTAAAGAATAAATGTGAGTTCTCGGATTTTATTTTGTTTTGATAATGTTTTGTGTGAAAAATGATCTATTAATTCTATTCCACAAGTGGTATTTAATTTAAATGTTGCTCTCCATGCTGGATAGCAGCTGCTTAGAAATCACTTTCTTTTTGTCTCTATCAGAACGCCATCTGGACAAGAAGGACTTATACTGGTATTGAAGAGAGAGCAACTGGAGTAGCAGAGACAGAGAATGGTTTCCACCACACGAGACAAATCACATTACAACAGCGGGCCTGAGAGTCAAATGAGAACTGATGAGGGAGAAATCTGTCTCTCTCTCCATTTGTTGGAGAAATGACCTCAGCACCTCAGCATGTAACTAACTGGAACAACTTTCTGAAAGAGAACACTCTTTGACAAACCCGTTCTTCAACTCTGTCATTCCTCTTGTACTCAGAGCGCTGTCTATGTTGTTGCTCCCTTTTGCGGTGGAGTTGGATAAAGGGCATTTTCTTGTGTCTCACCGGGCACTTCACTTCTGTTAGTGGACCTACACCAGCAACTAGACCAGTATTACGTAATAACATTGTGAGCCTCTTTAAAATGTATAAATTGTGATGTTAATATCTGTCTGCAGTTCTATCTGTATGACTTTTAGTTGTTGATATTTTTTACAGAGCTGGAAACCAATAGTGATGTGTGCAAACAAAAGTCTTTTTGAATTTAATCTTAGAATTCTGAATTTAATCTCAAAATTCTGACCGTAATCTCAGAATCCTGATTTTTTATTTAATCTCAGAATCCTGATTTTTTATTTAAGCTCAGAATTCTGGATTTAATCTCAGAATTCGGACTTAAATCTCAGAATCCTGACTTTTTCTTTAATCGCAGAATTCTGACTATAATCTCAGAATCCTGACTTTTTATTTAAATTCTGAATTCTCAGAATTCTGACTTTTATACTCAGAATTCTGAATTTAATCTCAGAATTCTGAATTTATTCTCAGAACTCTGAATTTAATCTCAGATTTATGACTTTAATCTCAGAATTCAGATTTTTTCTTTAATCGCAGAATTCTGACTTTTTTTCTCAGAATTCTGATTTTAATCTCGGAATTCTGACTTTAATCTCGGAATTCTGACTTTAATCTCTTGACCTGACTCAGAATTTTGACTTTAATCTCCGAATTTTGACTATAATCTCTGAATTCTTTACATGTGGCCCTTATACTCTTCCGTAGATGTAAGCCTAACATATCTAGTTGATGTAATTTTGCTTTTATTTTAAAAAACGACTGTCACTGACTTTGTAAAGTAACGTGCAACAGACGCACTGTAAACAACAGTGACACCTGTTGGCAGATTTATAAGACGTTTTCAATGCAATGTCTTTAATTTTTTGATATGTAGAGACAGTTTTGATATTGCATATCTCAATATATAAAACAATAATTATCCACAATTTTAAAATAAATCCAACAAGGGCTTTTCAGCACGATGAGTTATTTTAGTTTTGATGCTTCACATTTGTTTCCAGGACAGAAAACAGGGAATACGGGACTTTTACTTGTATGGGCTATATAAATATATATGTTGTTTTTAGTGTTTTATTTTAAAATGTTTTAATTAAAAGGATTGAATAAATTATGTTCTGGTGCATATGATTTATCATCATGGCCTTTTACTCATTTATACTGTGTAATAGTTATCAAATAAATGCATAAATAAGACATGAATACACCTGTGATTAAATACACACACACACACACACACACACACACACACACATATTAACTTAGGTATTTGTGCTGAAACATTTCTGGTTAAACCTAATGATAATTCCATTCACATTATTGATTGTTTACTGTTGTATCTATGAAGGTCTTTGTAGCCATGAAAATAAAAGACAACATATTCCCCTGAAGAAAACAATAACGTGATAACAGCCAATAAAGTAATCATTCTGGCCATTTTAAATGGAATAAAGTAATACTTTATTACGTTATTGGCCTAGCATTTAAAAAGGAATCTTTTGAAAATGTTTTTTATGGAGATTTCTGATGATCAGTGATGAGTGAAGTTAAAAGATTTTATTAAAGACAGCTCAGATTCTGAGTCTGTGTCTTGAGTTTGTGTCTTATCAGGTTAAGGCTGTTTATATTGAATACCAGGTCTGGGTATGAGAATGTGTCAGTCATTCAACTTAAAGACAGCTGAAGATCAGAATTTTTCAATAACTGCAGTTGATAATGTAATAATACATAAATATAGGACTGCACTAACACCTTCTGAAGAAGAAGTGAGCAAGTATAAGTCACAGATTTTTGTTGTTATTATTCTGCCTCTGTTTGGTCTTCATGATGCTGTTGCTGCAGTGGATTTAAGGGATTCTGGCAGAAGGTTGGCAGCAGGTGAGCAGGAGGAACCACAGTTCTCCAGGAGGGAAGACACGGATTCAGCTGCTACTCAGGCTTGAAAAATTTATAATCCCCCCCCCCCGTGTCAGGAATTATCACACTGCTCTGAGACTCACGTGGTATGATGGTTGGTGTTGGTCTGTGTGTGTGTGTCTGTGTGTGCAGCCCATCGAGCTTTAAATAAGTCAATGATGCAAGAATGGGACACACACACACACACACTCTGACACCAGTGACCATTACAACTGAGTAATACAGGGATCTCTCCAGCAGAGTGACATCACCTCCAGTCATGTAATCGCTCTAATCTTATTTCACAAGTGCATCGTGGGAGGTCTTTGTTGTATTAGATAAAAATAATGATTTCTTAAAATATCGCATTCTTTCATTTGACAAGAAAGAAGAAAAAATAGACCACATACTGTTTTCTTTTACTAGTAAAGTCAACCTATTCTCTGTCATTTTGAAATGCATATAAATGCAAATATAATTCATAATGTGTATTTCTGTACTTCTAGGCATCCATTGCCATTGGTTTTTGTCATTGTCATTTAATGGAAAGGCAACCTGTGGTGTATTTATCTTCAGTTCAATAAGGCATCAATAACTGTGGAGTCTTTGATTCTCCACACACCGATGAAGTGAATAAAATACACTTTTGCAGGTCAATTGGTGAAGAAAAATGCAGGTGAGCATTTATCATTGTCAGTGACTTGAGCTGCACTGAATATGAAACGAAATGCAGCGCTTTGCAAAAAAATCATGCGAGGAAAGTTTGTGTTTCTGAAGCGACTGAAGCGTTGCCAGTGACTCTCCCCAATAATGTGACCGTGAAATCAGAACTTCAGTGATGGACAATCTGCCATGAAAGTCGGTGTCAACTGTCAGAAAATGAGCTCGGCAGCACAAACAGCCTTTAGAAAGACCTTTTTGCATTTGAAGCTTGGAAAGCAATAGAGTGGTGGATTTAGTGCATTTGCACATGAGCAGAGGGATGGAAATAACTTAGTATAATAACTGGAGAAACTCAAAGAAAGAAAGATAGAAAGGTGAAGTATGGTATGGTGTGGCAGGGGGGAGAAGTGAGGTGGTGGTAGTGGTGGTGGTGGTGGGGGTTGCATTTATTATAAGGGTGCAGTATGTGTATAAAGAAGAGCACCTACAGAGTAAAGTCTACTCCTGACACTTTAATGACAGTGTGTGTTCCCTCTCAGCATCAGACGAGCTGCTGTGCTGTGGCTTCTGTGTGTGTGAGTCCAGCATCAGCTCCCTCCTCTCCATCGCTCTGCTCTCCCCTCACTGCTATGGTCGTCCACACGCGCGCTTGCAATTTCAGCACCACAGACAGCTCCCTGTTCGGCTCCAGCATCAGCATCATCGCCGCCGCCGCTGCCGCCACTGCTCCTCCGAGTCCCGGCGGGCTGAGCCGGACCGGCCACACGGTGGTGGCAGTCTGCCTGGGCTTCATTCTCGTGGCGGGGATCGTCAACAACCTGCTCGCGCTGCTCGTGTTTGCAAAGTTCCGCTCCCTGTGGACCCCCATCAACCTCATCCTGCTGAACATCAGCGTGAGCGACATGCTGGTGTGCGTGTTCGGGACGCCCTTCAGCTTCGCCGCGAGTGTGCAGGGCAGGTGGCTCATCGGGGAGAGTGGCTGCAAGTGGTACGGGTTCGCCAACTCCCTGTTTGGTAAGTGGCACGTGCAGTGAGAGCAGTTGTAAAAGTTCTCACAAGTGTTTGAGCAAAAGTGTTAGTTATTAGTAAAAGTAAGTGCAGTTTTATGAAAGTGTAATGAAAAGTTACTCAAAATGGAAATTAACTTATCATTAGTTAATGTTTAATACTTTTAATACTTAATTAATACTTAACTATTGACAATGATCAGTTAGTCATCGAATCATTAGTTAGTGATTAATTAATTGTTAGTGATTAACTAATCATTAGTTAATCATTAGGTAATGTTATATTATGATTAACTAATCATTAGTTAACGTTTGATACACAAATGCCATGCAGGTAATCCAAATGATTACTTGATCACTTAACTTACAATTAACTTAAACTGATTATCAGTTAATGGTTAACCAATCAGTAAATAACCATTATCGATGAGTAGTTAATCATTACATAATGATTATCAAATGATTAACTAGTCATTAGTTAGTCACTGATACATGAATGCCACAGTAGATAATCCTTAGAATTACTTCATAACTAATAACTAACTAACAATGGACTGATGATTAGTTAATAATT